>NC_134014.1:7702743-8003993 GCF_040712315.1 Castanea sativa | reverse complement strand
GATTAGTACTGAATTCTAGTTGTGTTTCTAATCATGTTCATGATTTTGTTTTTGGACCTAGGTGCTATACACTTTTTCCAGAAAATGAATATCGGTTCCCTCAAGATAGGAGATATTCTCGGTATAGTCATTATTACACTTTTTTAATAAGAATTATTCTTCATTCTGTCTTCTTTTGGGATAGCTTTCCTTCCTGTTTACTTATTTCATTCCCTTGGTTGCAGCAATTGGAGCAATATTTTCTGCAACAGATTCTGTTTGCACCTTGCAGGTATAAATGGCATTGAAGTTGAGGTCCTTATTAGTTATTACGACTTACAAAAAAGATACTTTAGAGTAATCCGCTCCATCTGTGCAGGTGCTCAATCAGGATGAGACACCTTTGCTGTACAGTCTGGTTTTCGGAGAAGGTGTAGTAAATGATGCCACATCAGTGGTGCTTTTCAATGCGATCCAGAGCTTTGACCTGTATCACATCGACTCAGTTATTGCTTTGCAGTTTGTTGGAAGCTTTTTGTATCTATTTATCACAAGCACCATGCTGGGAGTTCTAGTAAGTCTCTCTCTGGTCACATGTGCATACTTGTGATTGTACACTATCTAATAACATTTTGCTTATCTCTTGCAGGCTGGACTGCTTAGCGCATTCATGATTAAAAAGCTCTATTTTGGCAGGTCAGTATCGTCATGTTGTCTACTTTGAAATACCTAACTGTTCTTTAATGCAAGATGGAAGTGTAGAAAAATAAAAATACCAGTGACAGCAGTGCAGCTTCAAATGAATTAGAATCTTGTTTATTCCCCATCTCTACCCAAGCTGCTGTTATATAGTTGATGTGATATAGGAGTTTTGTTGTTAGTTATTGTCTTTTTTAAATGACAGGAAATATTCCTACTGTTTCCAGGTAATGCTTTCATAAGTTTCTTATATTTTGTGTTCTGTTTTGTTTTTTAAATGATGAAAACAGGCACTCTACAGACCGTGAAGTTGCTCTTATGATACTCATGGCTTACCTTTCATATATGCTAGCTGAAGTAAGATTTTCTACCACTTATGGGGCATATAACATTGCATTTTTTTTTTTTTACTAAGAACCTATCCGACAGTCTAACCATGATTAAATATTTACTTTTTCTTGCAGCTATTTTATTTAAGTGCTATTCTCACTGTATTCTTTTGTGGAATTGTTATGTCACACTACACATGGCATAATGTGACTGAAAGTTCAAGAGTGACTACAAAGTATGTTTTATCTCCAAAATTTTTATTATGTACAATTGGCACACATTCTTGTTCATTGTTTTCATTTAGGAGAATCTGGGTTAGCTGTACAATTTATGATGTTTCAGTTCTCTTTATCAATTATTGCAGGCATGCTTTTGCTACATTGTCATTTGTTGCTGAGATCTTTATATTTCTTTATGTTGGAATGGATGCCTTGGATATTGATAAGTGGAGATTTATAAGTGACAGGTAAAGGTTAATACATATGAAGGAGATTCTTGCCATGAAGCACCTCTCTTGGTCGCAAAATATTAGGGAGAGTGTTTACCTTTTGTTAAATGTGAGGGTAACTTTGATTTGTTTTCTGTTGATCATTCCCCTCAGCCCTGGAAAATCAGTTGGGGTGAGTTCAATTCTGCTGGGACTGGTTCTGCTTGGAAGAGCAGCCTTTGTTTTCCCCTTATCCTTCTTATCCAACTTGACCAAGAATTCTCCACATGATAGAATCAGCTTAAAGCAACAAGTATGTTCATTTTGCAAACTTGCTCTTACAATCTTGATGCTTTTAGAGAAATTGATTTATTACATGTGTCTTTGGATCTTTGTTTTGCAGGTTACAATTTGGTGGGCTGGTCTGATGCGTGGTGCTGTTTCTATGGCACTTGCTTATAATCAGGTAAAATATCAAATAATCTCCTTTTCTATGGAACATTGGATAACTTCATAATCTGAAGTGGGTGATGAGGTTCACCTAGAAAATACTAAGAGCCACAAACTTCAGTTTATGTAGTTCTGGTAGTTCTCTGTCTTTTCCTCATGCCAATGGTTCAATGAGGTGGGGTCCATGGAGGTTTTATGCTCCTTGGTACCCTGCAGATATCTGAATTACAGATGGGGAACTACAATTATAATTATAATCATAATCATGATGATGATGAACTCTTATTTTTATGCTTGCAGTTTACTAGGTCAGGGCATACTCAATTGCATTTAAATGCAATCATGATCACCAGTACTATATCAGTTGTTCTTTTCAGCACAGTGGTAAGACATCACCTCATTTCTCTGTAGAAACCAGTAGGCAACCTACAATCAAGCCCACATGTCCAGCTTAAAACATGCCCCAAGAGAGAGCTTGTGGTTTCTCCAACTTCAACTGTGTATCATATACTATTAAACAAATTACTTCTTAAATCCATATTCTTGGCTTGAAATTAAGACTGTGAATGGAAAACGTACTTCATCTGATCATGATCTCAACTTACTTTTGCAGTTCTAAAGTTTGAACTGGACATTGTGGTATTGGACTGTAAATGTTACAATTAATGATGGTCTTATTTTGACAATGTAGTCATAATTATATTGTGGGAGAATCCATGAAAACTTGAAGTTCATTCAAGATTTCTTTCCTTGCGTCATGCACGAATAATAGGTTTTATTTTATTTTATATTATCTTCCTATTTGTGGAACTGTGCAGGTATTCGGGTTGATGACTAAACCACTTGTGAGGATCTTGCTTCCTCCATCAAAACAAATCACCAGCATGATCTCTTCCGAACCATCTTCTCCTAAATCTGTCATTGTGCCACTTCTCAGCAATGGACATGAATCAGAGGCTGACAAGGGCAGCCAGCATGTAAATCACCCAACTAGCTTACGGATGCTTCTAAGCATCCCTTCTCACACTGTTCACCATTACTGGCGAAGATTTGATGATTCTTTCATGCGGCCTGTTTTTGGTGGTCGGGGTTTTGTACCCTTTGTTCCTGGCTCACCAACTGAAGATGTTGTTCAGTGGCATTGATAAGTATATCCAACTGAAGATATGAAAAGTACTAATTTCTGAAACTTACAAGTAGGACATGATACTCAGGGCAAAAAGAAAGAAAGAAAAGAAAAGGTAGGGCATTAAATCGGCTTTGTGTGTGCAATATGTTGATATTGAAGAGATTTCATAGAGGGTGGTAACAGCATTTTGATTCAGCTTGGGCTGCGTGTAATTTGATTTTGTGTGGTGATCCAAAAGTTTGTGTCTATATAGTTTGTCAATGAGGTTGTGAGCCAAAGAGGTTGTGTCCTTGACAGTATAGAGTATACACAGCTTTGCAAGTTTTGCCTGATTGTCTTACACAAAGCATGTATTGATTGTATTCTATAATTGGTTAATGATATTCTCTAATATATTTTTTACCCCTGATGTATTGTAGTCTTGTACAAGCATGATCGTATTTACTGGTCATATGGCTGTGTAACGAAAGTCTGCTGTAAAGAAATGGAGGTGGTGTGGAATCTGGTGCATGTCAAAAGAGTGTTCAAAAATAAAAAGGTTTTCTCGACACCTTGAAAATTGTTTAAAAAAGAATTATAGGAAAAATATAATTTATGCACCTTAAAAAACATGGAATTTCTAGAATATATGGTTGTTGACACTTAACCTTTTATTGTCGAGACTCTAGATAACAATGGAAGTAACAGTTAAAAAATATCGAAGTATCAAATTCCCAAATAAAAATTTGTGCTGAGTATTTTATTTTATGCACGATCTTTTTTTTTTTCTTCCTTTTTCTTGTTTTATTCCTCATAAAGTATCGAAGTTGACTGTGCATAAAATGGTTGGAAGTATGAAACACTAAAAGTGGGACATGAGATATTTATTAGAATTCCCTTGGATATTATGCTAACCTCCCTCATCAATTTTGTAGAAATGATAGAAGATCTAGCTCAGCTCTACCCAAAATTTTCTTATGATTTACCCCATCATTACCAACTTTTCCTGACTGTATTTGGATATCAAAGGGACCTTCCCCATAAGATATTTTAATGTGCTTGATTTCCCCTTTGTTTGCAATCAGCACAGGTTGCTCTACCTAATTGGCCACCCTTTCCAAGTATGATTTCTAGGTTATCTATGGCAGTGCCTAAGGGCATCCATGTCAAGATGTTCAATTAATGGCTAATAATTTATAAAATAAGAAAATCATTATTTTCTAAATTGGCTGCTTTGCTCCAGCTTGTGTATGTGGCGTGTAAGATTGACTAATTCAAATACAAATTCTTCAAAAGTTTATTTATTTATTTGATAATTTGATAGTTGAGAGGAGGATTTGAACTTTGTATATCTCTGTTAGAAATATTAGGAGGTGTCAGTTGAGCCATAAAACTCTTGACAAATCATTTGAAAGTTTAGAATTAAAGAAAACCGGAGTAGAGGATCAAGAACATGAAGCCAACATGAATGCAATGGTTGAAAGGGGCTTCGAAGGAATGATGAGGACAATTGTGACAAAAGAAGAAGAAAAAATTCACTTTCATTTACAGTTTCCTATTTCCTATCCAACCCCACCCCACCCCCCGCGGGGCATGCACCCAGGGGAAGAAAAAAAAAGGGCCTCCAATAGCCCAATCTTTAGTTGCAGGTTAGGGCTTAAACCCTAACAATGGTTGGCATCAAATTTGAGTTGCAACTTAGTGGTTGAAAAGCCATATGTTACCCAACTAAAATAACGTCCTTTTAATATTATCTCAATCCCAAACCATTAAAATTCAAATAAAGAATCACAGTGTTAGGAAAAGAAAACCTAGAAAACACAATATTCTCACTGCAATATGAATACAACCAACCACAAGAAAATTTCCGATATTTCTATTACTTATCTCTTCTGTTTTTATGCACAACTCATAGAGGCTACTATATCACATGTTAAGTACCAAAACAGTATTTGTGGTGTCAGACCATTTTAATTACATAATATCGGATCCTCTTCAGTATACTAAAGACCAGTGTTGCGTCTCAGAATGTCCAATGCCAGGGCCACAGAACGCCTCTATAGATGCATAAGGTATCCAAGTGCCACACTGACAAGAGCAACCATACAGACATACAGTAGGGGGAAGCCCACCTGAGCTCGTTTCACACTGTTCTTCCTCAACATCTCCTGCACAGAAGCCTGTTTGAGGTCTCTCAGAATGGAAAACAAACTTTGAAAAATGACCAGCTATCAACTAAGCGTAAATGTTTCAATGTAACATTTGGTGCTGCTCTCTTTAATTTTTACGCATCCCCAAGCATTAGAACAACGGCAAGGACAGGAAAAGCAGCAAGAATCAAATGGAGGGAGCAAGAAGGATATGGAGCTTAATAAAATTGCTGGTAAAAGAGGACAAAAAATGTGATGTGGATCAAGCAATGTTGGCAAGCTTGAAGAACAAACACACCAGAGGAACCAAAAGTAGTTCTCAAGATCAGTGCTAACTTATATTAGTGGGGTACGAGGGTATTTCATAATTTTTCATAAATTTGATTGAATTTTAATTATTTCATGCCACATCCCGAGAAAGGTTATGGTAAAGCAATTATTTTAATTCTACCTAAAAAAATTTAATGGAGGGGAGTCGTGGATAACTAATTCCATTTTGAAGGAGGGATTTCTTATGAAATTTCATTAGGTGAAACTCTCATATCTTAAAATAGGTTAATAAGTATAAAATTAATAACCTTTTTGAAAATGCAATGCTAATAGTAATTGTAAGCCAAAAACAGAAAAAAAGCTCGAAGTATTCGGTAAGATTTCTGTTTTTAGAGGGGCATGCACTGTAATTGCATAATCAACTTTCCAAAGTATATAATAAATCAAATCAATAAATCATCTTTTTTCCCCATTTATATTAATTTACCTTTCCCTTCAAGAAATCACTGCATGAAAGAGAGGTGTAAGTAAAATGTAAACTTGAACCCATAATCATTGCTATTTGTGTTAGCTTATCTACTTGTCTCAACCATTTTTACAGCTCAAAAAGTTGGTGATGATAGAGAAATTGATACTGAGCTTATAGCCTTTAAGTGAACAATATGATAGAAAAGGGTCCTGGAAAGTGAATTACTCACCAATTCATGCTTTAGTCTATCCTTCTCTAGATTGGTCATACGCCTCTCTTCTGTCAGCTTCATGGTTTTAAATTCAGCCTGCCAAGAATCCCACAAATCTCCATTATTGCAATCTTGGCTTCAAGGGCAAAATGCAAAAAATGTGGATTTCAAAGCAGTATAAAGAAATAGGAACTTCTGGTCAGTAAAGTTGAGGAACTCAATTTGGGATTGGATTATATGATAAAGGGTCATGTTTCTAGCCCAAATTAGGTGCATATCGACTCATGATTGGCCTTTCCCACCCTTCATGGACTTGGCTATCAAAGTTGACAGCCAAAAGGATATAGCCATCTCCAGATAAGTCCGCTCTCAAAAAAGCATATTATAACTCATGGAACCCAGATAATTTCCCAACCAGTCCTTATAAAGAGACTTATCACATCCGAATTTCTACCTCCAAATATGTACTAGAAAACAAGTAAGCCCACAGTTCGAGGTTCCCTGCTATAAGTTAAATCTACAATGAAAGAAACTGACCTCTCTTAGAGTTGAATCTGTCACATTTAGCTTCAATTTCAAATCCTCAAAATCCTTGGCTAAATTCAGCTCAACATCTTTCTTCACCACTTTCAATTCCTCCACATTGTCAACAGGTTTAGAGTCCTCAAAATCAACTGCTCTTAACTCATCCATTTCCTCCGCAATTTCAATCCCCTTGACATCCTCATTGACCTGGCACAACAAAAAGAAGACATTGTTTTTTGAGAGTCATCAGGCATGCTTCTTTAATTATTTCCATTATAAGCAGGGGAAAACCAAATACTCTATGCTTCCAAGATCACATTTGCTAAAAGACTATAGCTCAAACCAATAGCATATATGTAATTACCCTCTGAGGTGGAGGTATGTTTTCAACTCCACTCCGTACTATCTCTTTTTGCATTGAAGCTTCACAAGATGGATCTTGCTTCAATACTCCATTAATTGGTAGCAGTATTGGGGAAGGAGGTGGAACAGTTAGGATCACCCTAAGCTTCTTCACTACAATGTATTTGCCACTGTCTTTTGCAAACTGCCAAAAGAAGAAATTAGCATACTAAATCAAGAGTAACCTAATTAGAAAGGTAACCATAAATCTTACCATGTCAGAAGTAATATCCTCCTCAGTTGACCCAAAGGGAATAAAAGTGCTCTGAATCAGGAACTTGTCTTTGCATTGCATATCAGGTGGAGCTGCACGCTGAGCTTGCATGATAACTGCATATACCAAAAAAGCGAACAGTAAAAGATCTACTATAGTTGGTAGCGGAAAAAACTTAGCTGCTCTGGGAGCAATGCTCCCTCCTCTCATATAAGAGGTGGGCCCCATGGTGGGACCCACATGTGGGGCCCACCCCTCGTGAGAGGAGGGAGCATTGCTCCCAGAGCATGTAAGAATTACCCATTGGTAGCAGATATTTGGGGATGACACGAATTAATTTCTGATTTTATTTTCTAGTTCCGCTCAGTAGAAGTTTTGTTGGAATTCTATTTCTTTGTTCAAATTAGCTCTCTCTCAACATGTTTAACATGATGTTTCTAGGTATCACTTTTTAATAAACCAAGGCTGTTTATTTTCTGTTGTACAAAATGTTGCTCAAAAAATTGTGTTGCTTAAAGTAATGGCACATATGATGTAAGCAGTATATATAGAGAAAATGAGCCAACAACATAAACAGCAAAAAACTTTGCAGAAGGCAATATGTCAAAGCACATACTGAATCAGTAATAGAAAAGTAAAGGTGAAAATAAGTCAGGGCTAGGCAATATTGGGCATATATGATATACCTGTAAAATCACATGTCATTTTTGGCTTAATAATGCCTGTATTTGGCCGCACACAATACTTCTTCGGAGACGTCGTTTTGACCTGCCAACAAAATTTTGTAAGTCTTATAGTTATCCACCTATCTACACAATCAAACTAAAGTTTCCTCAATTAAATATTCATTTCACAATTTTGGAGTATAAATCATATCAGACTACTGGGGAAGTTTATCGATCATAATTTTTTTACTATAAAGAGTTTTTTTTTTTAAAGGCTCGGAAGTTTTGAAAACACAAAAATACTGCATGATCCACATGACTAATCTTAGTACCTTGAAAGCAACATACTGATCAGAGTTATTGCCCAGTCGAATTGAGCATGAACTTTGTTTCTTCACCTCAACTAGAGAGAGAGAGAGAGAGAGCTTGTTAGTATCATAAGCCTTAAGATAAATACATATCAACTTCTAAAAAAATCTATTTACATTATATTTGTATCGAACAAAGATCACAAGCATTGCTTATAAAACCAGTAGACAACTTAAACCAATAATATTTTTTTTTTTTGAAGTACAATTTCAGCTTAAGAATTAGTAAGAAAATGCAGGCCATGTACTAGAATATAAAGGGGATTTCTTTTCCATAAGAAGAGCAGCATGACCTGGTACGAACAAAAAAACATGTATCAAGTTCATTGGATATTTAATTGAATGCCACCAACTCCAAAGGTCAATGTGAGTCCATCTTCAGAGTTTGACACAGCTTCATTTTTTTTACTAATCAATCCCCACGGACATTCAAGGAGTAATCAGTCATATGCAAACATAATATCATTTTCAATCTCCGTTTCAGAACTTACTAAGGAACCATAAGTGATCAACCTATGTGTATTAAAAATTACAACCACGCCATATAGATTAATACATGAAACTATACAACCTTAATTTCCAGCTAGTACATTATTGTTTCTTTTGACATGGAAAAATAACCACACGATTCTTGATATGCAAGACGTAGATTTTTGTAAGAGATACTTACACGTAAATTTGAGTTCCTGGGGCTGAATCTCCAAAATCTCCGTACTCATAACTCTAGATCACCAGAAACCAACCAATTAATTCAATAAACAACAATTGACAAACAAGCTTTAACATAAATCAATAATACCATTTGGCCATAATAATGCAGTGGATTCAAAACCCACTAAAGCACATTTGTAACTAACTGATCTCTCTTTCCGGAGTAATTTATTGTACACACCTTGTATTCATGACTCATGACCCTACTCCTTTTCTTTGAATAAATCATCATTTAAAAAAAAAAATACACAAAAATTCTCTAAAATCCTACGATGTCAATGAAGAAAAACACACACATGCGCGCACGCGCACACACTTACTTAGGATCAAAAAAATTGAAATGTTGCCATTTTTTCTTGAAAACACTTAAAATCACTCTTTCAACATTGGATTCTGCTTATTTTGATTCCATGTATGAATTCAAAAAAAGCCTTAAAAAGTTATTTAAAGGCGTGTTTGGACTTCCAATGTAGTTCCACAAACAAGGCCGATCAATTTTCGTCTAAACCCCAAATAAGCATTTGTAACTAACTGATCTCTCTTTGAGATCATAATTTCTTCCATTGTAAGTTTTTAGTAGGAATTTCACGTACACATCTTGTATTCATGATCCCACTCCTTTTCTTTGAATAAATCACATTTATTATCAAACAAAAAATACACAAACAATTACTTAGGACCTGTTTGGACATTCCAAAATAAAATTGAAAATGTTGCCATTTCATGAAAACACTTATTAGAATCAATCTTTCAACGTTGACTTCTGCTTTTTTTTTTTTTTTTCTTCTTCCAGTTTACCTAAGTGTGAATCCAAAAACAGCCTATTCAATTATTTAAAGTCGTGTTTGGACTTTCAACGTAGTTACACAAACATGGCCGTTCAATTTTCGTCTAAACACCAAATACGCCCTTAACAAACTTTTTTCATTTCCTCTCTCTCTCTCTCTCTCACACACACAAAAAAAAAATCTAAAACTAACAAAAATCTGGAACAAGAACAAGCAGAGAGATGAAACAATCAAAGACTCTCAAAGTTGGTTTTGAACAGAGAGAAAAAACTTACTTGGAAGTGGACATGCCCGAAATTTTGGAAAATGTGGATCAGAGTAGAAACAGAATGGTGTTAAGAGTTACAAGAGAGGTTTTCGGATTGCGACGCTTTCGCTTTGAAATTGGAATTGCAGAGAGAGAGAGAGAGAGAGAGAGAGAAGTAGTGTTAAAAAATGTTTAGGGTTGGTGATCTGAAACGCAATTTGTGTAGAAAAAGCAAAGAGAGCAGTGAAGGCAAAGAAAGAAGAGAAGAGAAGAGAAGAGAAGTTGGTGTTGGTTAGTGGTTACTTGGTGTCTTTTCTGAGCGAACCGATGTCTTTGTGGTTGTACCCGCTGACATCATTTTGCCATTGCGTTCCCCTTTTTTTTCTTCTTCTCTTTCTTTTTCTTTCAATTTCAAACCAAACCCGCCGCTTTCTCTACTAGTCGGCTTGGCTCAACAGCCACTCCACTAAAGGTTCTTTATTATTATTATTTTTTTTTTTAAATTTTTTTAAGGAAATTGTTATTTTTCAATCCTAATTGTTCACCCTCGTTACAATGTCCCTCTAAAATTTAGAAATGTACAATTGAGTCATTGACCCTCCAATTTGAGAATGCTGTAAGTTGTAACACTATTTTTCTAAAAAAAAAGTTGTAACACTATTGCGTTGGTTTCAAGTTTAATAGAATATATTTGCAAAAAACACGTGATTTTTATCTAAGGTAGTATATCGTATATTTTGTACATATATACCTCTCTCACATGAAAGTGAATCTCAATTTAATAAAAAAATATTTGCAAGAGATACGTAAATTTTGCACAAAGTGGTACTAAATACATTTGGTGTGTATATCCCTAATATGAGAGAGAGAATACATGCACGAAATGCACGGTGTATTCCTTTTTTTTGCACCCACCAAGTGAGTTGGAGTGTACCATTTTAGACTAGAAGACAAAAATACCCATCTTCTACTTGTTTCTTGTGGAATTTTTTTTTTTCCAAGGAAGAAATCTCAACCTAAAGAGCCTAAAAAAACTATCACATCATAATAAATACCACATTGTCAATTTCAAGATTAAATTCAAGCCTTCTTTAAAAGCCAATATTAAGAATAAATCTCTCTCTCTCTCTCTCTCTCTCTCTTAATGAACATAACGAATAATGGATGACTATTAGTGCTGCGTAGCCAATGTTGTCAATAAAATGATGTGACACTTTGTAAATTATTATTATTAATCCAGTAAAATAAAATATTAATTGTTAAATGAACTTTGCACATTTTCACTTAACTAAATTTCATGTGGCAAAATGAAAACAACCATGGACTTTTTTTTTTTTTTTTTTGGAGAATCAAAAACAACCATAGACTTGAATGGTCAAAAGGTACTTTATTCTTATTAGATTTAATAGATCTAGAAATATTTATTTGGTATTAGGAATTCTAGATAAATTTAAATTGCTCTTTTTATTTATATTTCCTCATTTTTATTTTATTAAAAAAAATGCACACATTTTAATTATTTAGTAGCATATATTTATAGGATTATTGTTGGAAACTCAAAAATGACACTAAAACTTGGAAGTCCTCTTTCTAATAGTTCTTGTGCTTTAAATTGAGTGAGATAAAAGAGAGGAGAGGAGAAGAGAAGAAAAGATAACAAAATGTACAATATTTTAATATAACTAGAGTGGAATGATTTTCCAATTTATATATCATGATTCATGCATAATCCACTATTAAATGTTAGATATGCTTGAACTTGAATTCATGACTTACTTTAGCCAACTTTTACTTGGTAAATTTAAGCTTAATCCAAAACTGGGACAAAAACAAAAATCATTCGTAGAATTAAACATGTTTTGATTGTAATGTGATAAGGCTCACATTCATCCCTTCCATTAGTTCTCATTTGTTTTGTTTAGAGGAGAGAGATGAACTGGATCATCTTCCTCTTATGTAGTATGTACACTTCTTATAAATCTCAGAAAAATGAAAGGAAGTACAAAGTGTGTAGCTTAGCCGTGAATCCGTGAGCCAAGCCAAATAGACATATGCAACTACATTTTTAGTTTAACTCCTCCCACCAAAAGAATGTTACGAAGAAATAAAAGAAAACCCACCGAAAGTAAAAAAGAAAAATGGCTTTCCTTTTTCTTTTCTTTTTTTGGATCCGGAAATTGAAAGAAAAAGTGGGCACTAAAAGTGAACAAACAAAAAATTAAAAAAACAAAAAGAAGGTAAAAAAGAGAAAAAGGAAGCACCAAAAGTGAACCAAAAAAGGAATAACAAGAGCATCCTTTTTCAACACGAGGAATAAAAGTTTCTAATTTGACTTACTATTGTTCTCTTTTTCTTTATAGTGTAGTAAGGGAGGAATTGACTACTCTTATAAATAATGGCTTCATTTGAATATGTATAAATTTAAAAAAAAGGTAAAGGAACAAAAACTTTCACCAAGCTCAATGTACATTTTAGACTCTGTTTACTTTGAGGGAAATAAGAAGGAAAAGAAATATGAAGAGGAAAACAAAGGAGATGAGATGGAAATTTTGTTGTTTGGTTAGAGGGAACTAGTATGGACTATGGAGGAAAGGAAAAAGGGACGAAGTTGTTTTCAACGATTTGATTTGAGGGAAGAGAGGAGGAAAGGGAATAGGAGAAGGGAAAATGGGGAGAGGATAAGGAAATTTTGTTATTTGGTGGGAGGGTCATACAAACTATTTTATTCCTCTCTGGCCCACTATATTATTTCTTCCCAATTTGGGAGAAGAAGGAGAGAGTAATGATTCTTAAGGCCCACAGAATGGCTCTTTCCCTCCTCTTCCTCCTTTGCAATCTAATCAAGTACATTGAATGGAAGAAAAAATTGTAGTTATTTTCCTTTTCTTTCCTTTCTCCCATCATAATTTCTAAAGTAATTACAATTGACATTTACTATTATGGAAAGTGTAAATTTTTTTTTTGATACAAGATAGAATTTCTACTCTAGCCTAATATAAGTGTATATGTATGTGAAGCTCTCTTTTGGAGACTTGAATCCCGACCATTGCCCCTTACATCCTATAATCATTTATACTTTTAGAGTGACCACCGCACCAAGGGGAGTGGTGGTAAATTTTTTTTTTTTTTTTAAAAAAAACTTTTATAATATATTATTATTTAGACACAAGACCACAAAATGAAATTTATACTATTATTGCAACTTTGCAAGAGTGATGAAGCCACATGCAAAATGCCATGAAAGGATTGGCACCTAAACAATCATATATTATATCTATTATATTAAAGTCAAAGCATAAACATAACTTAAATTAACTTCTAATTATAATAGGATTTTGCTCTAAGTGTCTGTTTTTAATTTTCTTCTTTTTAATACCAAGTGACCAATTCATAATACTTAATGCGAAAGTCAAAAAAACACCCCACTCACTTAGATAAAACCTCCATTTTTTCTATTATTGAATGTTTTGGTGTGTAAGCATGAATCACAACATGGTAGATGTATAATATCATAGGGTACCATTATCTTACAACTCAAGCATAAAATAGCATGAAGCTATGTGATGCAATATAGCATTTTTGCCCAAATATGCCTAACAACCCCAAAAAAAAACACACACACATGCACACACAAGATCAACAACTATTAACTAAAATAAAATTATGTTACTATGCTTCTCCAAAAATGGATAACAGTGTAGCTTCTTCAAGCAATTTTTTCCCCTTTTTTTTCTCTCTCTCTACAAAAAATTTGTCCAAGTTGTTGTATGGTCATTTACAAGCATAGATGCCCGTAGAGAAGGGAAAACGAAACTATTTTTTTCTAAAATTAATTATACACAAGTTCACAAGTAATCATTTTTGTACTCTTGTAGCCTTACAACTAATGAAAATGATGTGCATTTGGGTTAATTTTTTGCCCAAAAAATTTATACGTTTATTTGTTGAAAATTGACCCCCCAAAAAAACTATAATTATATATAAAGAAGTGAGATTCTAAAAAGTTGTACATAAACAAATAAACCAACGGAAAAAAGTTAATAAAAATACATATAAACATTACCTAGTTCACTGATACTATTTTTAGCATATAATCATGACAAAATATGCCAAGTTGGGCAATATGTTTAGCAATTATGCTAAACTTCCAATTTTTAAGTCAGTTTCATTTACTATCGTTTGTGTTGAGCGAGTTGGTACTTTCCCAAGCCTTTAGGCTTTAGGAGTTTGAAGACCCAAGTTCGAGTGGTACTAGGGTGAGAGGGGGGAGGGAGGTAGAGGTTGGGTCATAGGTGTTGGGGTTGTTTAATTAAGTAAAAATTTCAAACCAATCTCAAATCAAAAAATGAAAAAGAAAAAGAAAAAAAAGAGAAGAAGATGTCGGTCTCATTTAATTATTGTTTTGGTACTTATATTGGTGGAATGGATTTATTCAAAAGAGCAACAAAAAAAAAAATTTGGTGGAAGGGAAAGTTAGAAGTTGAAGCCATACTTTCGTAGCAGAATGAATGAGTGGCCTAACGGGACCCATGGCCATGGGCACCACCATTATTGTTAACCTAACTCTCACTTCCTCCATGTATGCAACCTAATTTCATTTTCGGGGTTAAAAAACGAATAAAAATATTTCTGAAATTTAAAATTGAAAAATAACATTTAAAAAAAATACAAATGATATAAATTCATATTTATTATATCATTGTATTTTCAATATTCTTCTAATTCATGAAAAAAATCACATTTGGAAATGTGTGTCATAGACAATAAATTCAAATCATAGATAATATATATGCCTAAGTGTGATTCGGATCTACTATTATCTCTTTATAATAAAAATATATATGAGAAAAGATAAAACAAACTATTTTTTTTAAAAAGCACACCTGCATATCCAATAGTAGTAATCATTGAACCGCTAGTTTGGATGGCACTTCCAATTATCCCAACATGAAGAGTGCATGCTCATAGCATTGGGGCATGATCTCTTATAGGAGTAATTATTATGTATTCTCGAAGTATGGTGATAATTAATATGATTCTCCCTCTCACAATCATGTGATATTCCACTAATTAAATTCATAGTAGAATCTATCATGAATATAAGTAGAAAGAGTACAATGTCACCATGTTATGAAAGCATCTAATAATTTTCCCTCCTTAAGCTATATTTCAACCAAAGAAAAAAACAAGTAATTTTTAGGTACACACGGGTTACAATGAATGGTGCTTCCTCCTCTCACATTCATGATATGATCTATCGTAAATGTGAGAAGAATGAACACCATTTCACTATACTCCAAAAATACCTAAATATTTCATAGAAAAAACAATCATGAGAGAGGAGCTCTACCCTACTAGAATGTCCTTAATCTGTTTCGAGGAACTTGGGCGAATGCCCTTAATTCTCCATTTGTCCTTACTCTTTTACTATCTATTAGTATTGCTTGTTTACGGGATGCGGGCAAGATATCTAGGTAATGGGGTTAGGTGTGATGAAAAAAAAAAAAAGTTGGCTAGAGGCAAGTTTCTCTCCATTGCTATGAAATTGGAAAGTTTTAATTCACGAGAAAGGCTAAGCTTTTATGGATATACAGTTATACATTATATTATGTCATTTAAAATTTCATTTCTAATTCATTTTAAATCACACGATACTATTCTATTGTAAATAATAATAAAAAGTCAAAATTTTTATAATTTAATTAGTTGATATTTTTTTGTATTTTGAAGGGAGACATCCAAGATTCAAATGTGTCTCTCCCATTTTAACTATCAAATTATCAAAACAATTATAAAAAAAAAAAACACGTAATTCTATATTAATCTTAGATTTATAAGCTATTAAAGCTTCTCCATTAAAAAAAAGGACAAATGATAGATAAAATAGCAAAATAAAAACGAGTACAAACGTAAAATTAAGCAAACTCATGAGGTTGAACTAAATAGATGCAAATGCAACTTAGGAAATTTCAGGCCTCTTAGAACATTCACATATGGCAAGGTATTTTCAATTTTCAATTAAATTCTAACTGACTGTCAACCAACTGAGCTCAAAAATATCCCACATAATGTTAAGAACAAGCTAGCCAAAGTTTTCGAAAGCTACGATACCTTGCTTAAAGTTTGGCCAAAATTTATTGTATTTGTACAATTTGTACGTTGTTACGTAACTGACTAATCGTTTTGTTGTTTTTAGCACGTCTCACTTCAATTGTCCGATCAGTGTCGCTCTCTCCAACGATTTCCGTAAAAAGTGAATATAGAGAGAGCTGTCTAAAATTAAATGCTACAAATGCTGCAGCCCATGACGTGTTACACACTTATGGGCTCTAGTCTGGGGATTGTTATTGTATAGTCCGGAACACTAGCGGTTTTAAGAATTTTTGTTGGGTAAGGCGGTCATTATAAAATTTAAATTATACAAAATTTAATAAAAAAATAATTTAAATATATTCACGTCACAAAAAAATAACACAAAATATATGAAATATTACAATTGTTTTACTAATAAAAAGAATAATAAAAATTAATAAAAGATAAAGTGTAAATTGAAAATGCTAATATGAGAATAATAAAGTGACCACAATAATTTCATAATAAATCTTATGTAACAAGTTGTTAGCCTGTTATTGTTAGGTAAAACATGTCAATATTAAACCCAAATTAGAATTAGTAACAGTTTACCACATAAAATTTATTATAAAATTATTGTGAAAATATTATGAATGTAACATTACTCTTATATTTATTGAACTCAAATTCTTATGATTAACAAGTAAAATTGTTCAAATTTTTTATTAAGGTAGTCAAAAATAGGTTATTTAGTATATAACATATTTTGTTCACGTATGTATGTGTGTATGTATGTATGTATATATATATATATACATTTTTTTTAAGTCAGGTGATCTAACATATTAATTTAAAATAATTATTTATATAAAACTTTTTTGCATGTATAATTTTTGTTTTTTTTTTTTTTTGATAAGTGAGGGTGGACCACCCTCACATACAAGTGGAGCAGCTAATATCCTGGACTATACAATAAATTTTCCTAGTCTAGTATAATGCGCAGTTGTGTGCACCCAACCTTATGCATTCCATTAGACTAGACTAGGGAATTCCCGAGTTAGTTTGATCCTTAGGCCTGCACTTATTCACAGGCAATTTCATGCCCAGATGGAAAGTTGTGATCGCTCTATATAATTAGCATCTTATAGAGTTATTAAGGTAATATCATGAAGTCCTAAAATTCTATATCATGTTATCATTACTTAAATAAACGTTCACCATCATTATTGGGGGAGGTGGAATTCTTTAGGAAGGAAAGACCACAAAACCAGGGCGTTTCACTGATATTAATTAGCACATTTACTCACCCAAATCTTTATGAACATTGTAGGGAAATAACATGAAATTTTCAAACTTGTGAGAAACAAAAATAGAGAAAACATACGCCAAAAGAAAAATAATCACACACACAAAACAATATTTACGTGGTTCGGTAATTTGCTTACGTTCAAGGAGTTGCAGAAATTTCACTATTATCAGGGAAAAATACAGAGTGTGGCAGTACAATTTTTTTTTCTCTAAAAAATACATCGAGTAACCCTAATCACCAAAAAAACGGTTTATATATCCTGCGCACAGGATTCACAATGGGCCCATCGGCCCAAGCTTCCGTTCCATGGACTAAGCCTCAAAAAATCTCCCATTAAAAAATCACGCAACATCATTTAGGGTCAGGTCGGGTCGTCATCCAAATCAAACACAACTAGACTCCACAAAACCCAACAAACATGGCTCTCCCTGAGGGGTTTATCAATGACAATATGATGATAAAGACAGATTGAGTCCATATCAACAAAGTAATCATTATATTTTTGTGAGTTTTTATGGTCATACTCTTATGTAAAAATCAGGGGTGTAGTCAGAAATTTTTGTTTGAGGGGCCAACTTATGATACTAATTTATTAACTTATACAAACTTTCATAAATATGTACAAACACGTACATTTATACACATATAATTTAGTATCCTTTATAGTGAATCCTTATAGTTTCATTTTTAATATGAGTTACTAACTTGTCCACCAAAGTGAGTAAAATAATTTTAATTGAACTAATGAAGTATTAAAAGACATGAATGATCCAAAACTTTAACAGACACCAAGAACACATTTTATAATAAAAAATGAATGTGAGGAAAAAAAAATCTCTATAACTACTAAATCAATTAGACAATTTTTTTAAGAAGAGCCAAGTCCCATTTTTGTAGGATAAAAATTAAAATGTTAAATATTTATATATTTATATATAGTATTAAAATATTTTTAAAATTCTCCCCACCCCCCCCCCCTCATACATGTAGCTCTGCCCCTAGTGGAAATGGAAGGACAATATATAGGCTTCCAATGTGAACATGTCTCACCAATCTCAAGATTTGGGACTAACATGACCTTTATCATTCTAACATGATGACCTGTAGAGTGCAGCTAGGCAGTTCCGACCTACCGAATAAGGGGATAGATCGCATCACCATAAATTTGATGGGAAGTAGTTGTGGTGCATTAAATGTTGAGATGGTTGCGTATGGCAATTGATCCTTCTTTTTAGGCAAAGCTGAATGGAGGACACTCATTTTTAGGTAATTCTAGGATTGGTCCTCAAGATTCATGAGGCCAATGTCCCTTTGTAGCCTTCCGGTCTCTCTTTGTTCTTATATAAACCACCACACTTTTTTTATTTATAAAATGATTGAAGATGTAGTTATTTTATTTACATGTTCAAGCTTGGTTCACTTTTTTGTCAAAGAAACTTGAGTTATTTCATTAATTATATAATTTCCCATATAATAAAACTATGTCTAAATTTTTTCACTAATTGACAAATGTATGAACCTTTACTATGAACGGATAGTTATATTATCAACAAACTACAAATAATAATTTGATTTTATGCAAACCTATTTACAACCTTACACATTCTAATTTCAAGTATATCCAAGTGTAATCATAATAATAATAATAATAATTGTAAGAACGAGGTTTGGATCCTAGGCCCAAAAAGCAACAGGACTAAGGCCCAAATAGCCCAACACAATAAATTTGTAAAGAGCGGACATGAAGGCTAGGCTTCCACGGAAGCATCAACGTGCACAGTAGATCAAGGATAATAAAAAAATAAAGAAAATTAGATTGTATGCGAAGAAAATTGCTCTTCGGAAAAGTCCGAGGAGAATAGTTATTGAATATATTCCTTCAGACTTGGTTACAATTTCTGTTCTAAGTTGCTACAGTATCTTTTTTCACCATTTTTTAAGATCCCCCATTCCTCAAGAGGGTCTCTCACATTATATAGCCCCCTTTGGATGATCTTGACCCTTAAGTTGTTGGTCACCCAGGCTACTACTTGAGTGCTTGTCCCATCAAACACCTTCCTAAACCTCTTGTGAGTCGCGTCAATCAAGACAGCACTGTTCAAGGGTCTTTTTCACATAAATGCGTTCAGGAGGTTTGGTGGGAATCATTAAATGTGATGGCAGCCTTCATCCCTTCAATCAGGGCTGACCCCTTCCCCGAAGTTCCTTCCCCTTAGTGTGACATTCTCTAATAACGTGCCACTGAAGTGGCCTTACCATCTGAGGGCGTGATCTCCTTGGAGCCTCCTCGACCTTAGGTATGACACGTGGCATGTTCTCTTTATTGAATTTATGTACCCCACAATAATAATAATAATGTTAGGATATATGTGATTCATGTTAGGAACATATGTCATCATGTATTGGCTAATCATTTGACAAAACGCACTTTACTTGTAATTGGGTATATCTAGGATGTGTTTGATACTTCAAGGAACAAAGTTTCAAATTCAAGTGTTAAAGTCATGCAAGTCTGTTCAAGAATCAAGTAATGAAGTGCTGGTTTTTACGACAGCTAGTATCTATTGAGATTTAAAAAACCGTCTAAGCCAGAAGCTCAACAGTTGCTCGACTGATAGGGTATTTATCGAGAATTATGAAAATCAGATTTTCAGTTGTGATTTCATTTCAATCTGTGAGTATGTGTTTGAGCTTTTTTTTTTTCATAACCCTAAACATATATAAAGATTATTTTAAGGGCCATCACATTGAGCATAATTGCATAAGTGTGGAGCAAAGTGTCCAGAGGTTTCCACAGCAAAGAGGCTCGATTCTAGCAAAGAGGCTCGATAGCTATTTCCTGCCTTTTAACTCTCGACACCTCTCGATCCATCGAGAATTATGAGCTTCTTTATAAAGGGTCCGCGCGATTCCAGCTTCATTTTTCTCGACCTCTCTCGATCATTTCTGACCTTTCACCTTCCTAAACACCTCTCTCTCACTCTAAACTTAATTCCTAGCTAATTTTCGGTCCAGATGAAGTGTTTCTTAACTGGTAAGGGTCCTAAATCCTTCATTCTTCATGCATTAGACCTAGCTTCTTTTTTTTTTTGAATTTTTTTTTGGGTTTTTCAAAATTGATGAAGTTTTTGCAAAATTTTGGGATGGGTTTTGTATAATTGATTTTATATGATCATGCATTGCATCACATTTGCATTATAAGAACGTTTTATGCATTTTAGATGTGTTTACTTTGTTGCCAACTTGTGTGCTGGTAGGTTTGGATTGGGCTGAGCCCATGATGCTTTTAAGTTTGCATGTCACATGCTCATGCATTTTTCATGCATACGTACCTTCATTTCTTTATATCCTTATATTAAATTGTTTTGGTGCTCTTCTGTTTGTCTCTTTCTCTCTCCCTCTTTCAGTCTGCATCATGGCACTCAAGCTTAAATCTACTCCGTCTCGGAACTCTCTTCGTTCTGGGTCATCTTCCTCTGATCCTACCCCTTCTCATCTTCGGTTCCGTGATGAGAAAGCCCGTAAGGATTTCTCAGAGAACTTTTCTCGACGAGGCATTCATTTGAAACACCAAGTCATTTTATCGAACTTCTCCGATACTGACCTACCCACTGACATTCACAGTAGGGGTTGGGAGTCACTGTGTGGCGTCCCGATCACTTGTTCCTTCGTGATCATCCAAGAGTTTTACTCCAATATGCACGGTTTTGATTATCGCATACCTCATTTTTCTACTCGTGTTTGAGGTACTTGCATTATAGTCACTCTGGATATTGTATCCGAGGTGCTTCATGTCCCGAGGGTGTTGCATCCCAACTACCCCGATTGTGAGCGTCTTAAGACTGTGTCTAAAAACGAGCTTATGTCTTTGTTCTGTCAGACTCCTTCTAATTGGGGTGATAGTCAGAACACTCGTTGCTCAGCCTTTGCAAAAAGTCCGAGATTCTTTAATATGGTGATGACTATTGTTTTACATCCATTGTCTCACTATAACTCTATCACAGGGCCTCGTGCTCGATTTTTGCTTTCCCTCCTAGAGCATCTTACTATAGACTTCCCTTCTCACTTCATCCTCTCCCTCATAGATGTCTATAAGGATACGGTGACCCGTGATAAGCTTATCTTTCCTTCAGCTATCACGAGGATTCTATGCTATTTTTCTGTCTCCTTTCCTACTTTCGATCATTTCTCTGTCATGTGTGCCATTGATGTGACGACTGTCAGACGGAGTAAGGCCCAGCTTTGATCAAAGCGGCCACAGACTGAGACGGCAACACCTCCAGCTTCTACAGCTCCATCCACCTCCGCTCCTTCTTCTTTTGCGGGTGGTGTTACTCTTGATGCAATCATGACGCAGTTTCAGCGCATGGATGCTTGCCTTGACACTCTTAGCAATGAATTGTGTCAGGTGAACACCCGTGTTAGTCGTATTGCACGACGACAGGCTTGCCTTGGTGGCTTCATTGAATCTCCTACTCTTTCTCTAGAGACTTATGAGAATGAGGACGACGATGGTGGCTCTAATGGTGGCTCTGATGAATATGGTGGTGTTAGCTCCTCCAGCGATGATGAGATAACTACTTGAGAATAGTCATGTATTTAGGGGGAGAGTTAGTACTTAGGAGATTTTTGTTAGGAGGAGTGTCTATATTTTGAGGGATGTAGTGAGGACTTGTGTATCTTTTTCTTTTCTTTCTATTTTAGATACTTTGTTCATGTACCTTTGGTCTTATGATCACTTTATGATAGCAAACCTTGTACTTTTTGATGATATATATATACGATGAGTTTGTTATTACAGTTCTTTCACCTATCTTTTCATGTGTTGTTTCTTTTCTCTTTTTATGCACATGATTCTTATATGTTTGTATGCAATCTTTTATTTCTGTTTCACACTAAGATGCCTTGATGAGCTTTGTTTAAAGTGTTTCAGAAATACAGATTGTCAAAGTCTTCCTTGCCATGAACTCTTTTCTTGCAAAGTTTTTCAAGAGTTTGTGTTATGATAGATTTTATTGTATTTAACAAGTGAGTATAAGTTGAGTGATTTATGACTTCTCTCATATGTTTATTTGTTTGTTGTGGTTTTGTCACGGATTGCCAAAAGGGGAGATTGTTAGGACATATATGATTCATGTTAGGAACATAAGTCATCATGTATTGACTAATACTTTGACAAAACGTATTTTACTTGTAATTTGGTAGATCTAGGATGTGTTTAATTCTTCAAGGAACAATGTTTCAAGTTCAAGTGTTGAAACATATAAGTTTGTTCAAGAATCAAGTAATGAAGTGCTAGTTTTTAAAGTTGAACAGCTAGTCTCTATCGAGATTTAAAAAGCTGTCTAAGCCCGAAGCTCAATAGCTACTCGACAAATAGGGTATCTATCGAGAATTATGAAAATCAGATTTTCAGTTCTGATTTCATTTCAATTCGTGTGTATGTGTTTGGTTTTTCTTTTCTCACAAATCTAAACATATATAAGGATTATTTTAAAGACCGTCACAGTGAGCACAATTGCACAAGTGTGGAGTAAAGTGTTGTTCATGCAAATTGTGACCGAAAACCTAGTGTGCCCTAGTTCTTCCTTTTCTTGACGAAGCTGCTATGTTTGTTCACCGTAGGGTTTTGTGACTAAGCAACTTCGTGATCTTCATTGTGTGATGAATTGAAGAACTTTGCAGCCAACATCCTTCTCAAGTTGGTAATCAAGTCACGTACTAAGATTCGCGCATCTATTGGTTAGTCACGTATTGGGAGCCGTGCATTAAAAGGAGAGATTGTCACTACAGCACAAGTCCAATTAGGTATTGGGGTAAGGGTTCAACTGTAGGTTGGTATAAGATACTGAGATTCATTTACTTGTAACCGCTTTGTTATGATAATAGTGAATTATTGGGATTGGTGACCTTAAAATCATCCGATGAAATTATTGCTTTGGAGGTTTTCCCCATTCGAAGACAAATCACCTTGTCAAATTTATTTTCCTCTATATTTTACTTTAGTTAGTGATTTGTTTGTGCTACCACGTACATTGCATATTAATTTGATTAATTAATAAATTTGGCTAATTAATTAATTAATTCATCATAAGGAGTCAATACATTTTTTGCCTTATTATTATTATTATTATTATTATTATTATTATTATCAGTGGTGGCTCCATAAATTTTTTTGAGGGTAGTCATTAAGAAACTTAAATTATATAAAATCTAATAAAAAGAAAACTTCATACATTGACAAAAAAAAAAAAAAAAAACACGGACACACTTGCAAATTGTTAAAGACATATTTTATGTAGTTAGCTAGTCTTTTGACAAGACGCACTTTACTTGTAATTGGGTAGATCTAGGATGTGTTTTATATTTCAAAGAACATGTTGTTCAAGTCTAGTATTAAAACCATGAAGAGTGGACCAAGAAACAAGTGAAGAAAATGTGTTCACTAAAGCTAGACAGATAGCTAGACACCTGCGGACAGATAGCTCGATACCTGCTCGACAAATAGCTCGATACCTGCTCGACAAATAGCTATCTATTGAGGTTTAATGAGGCTTGACAGATACTATCTATCGAGGTATCTATCGAGGTTCAAAATTTTCAAATCTGATTTTCTGCCCATGCTTATGTATTTGTGTAGGGTTTCTTTTCTCACAACCCTAGACATATATAAGGCTTATTTTAGAGGCTGTCACATAAGAGAATACAAGGAGAATATATGTAAAAGGTGATCGAAGCCTTATTCTCTCTGAAAGAAGCTACTGCATCTTTGCGCCTTAGGGTTTTGTAACCAAGTGCTTCTTGATCTTCATTGTGAGGATAAAGTGAATAACTTTGCAGCCAACATTCTTCTTTCTCAAGTTGGTGAGTGAGTCATGTACTGGGATTCGTGCAAAGAAGTTAGTCACATACTGGGATCCGTGTATTAAATGATGGCGTTCATATATTGGAGAGTTTAGAGGTTCTGAAGCGGTAGAAGGTTTCTGCTGTGAGTTCATCTACGGGGATTGTAGATTCTAGAGACAAAGGTTTTGTACTAGATCTGAAACTTCTCTTTACTATAGTGGATTACTTTTCGGGAAAGTTTTCCCCTAGGTTTTTTACTGTGAAACTGGTTGGTTTCATTAGTTTTCCTAGGTCATCATAACTTGTCTTATTTACTTTTCCGCTGCATATGATTTTGACATGATATTGATGTTTGTTTGTTTTTAACAAGTTTATTCATAATAAATCTAATTAACAACTTGGATTTAAAACTTGTTAATTCTATCAACCGGGGTCTAAATTTTCCAACACAAATACATAAAATCTTACAATTTCCTTTTACAATTTTTTTTTTTAATTTTTTTGAAAAATCGTTACATGATAGTCTTATTATCAATGTTGCAAACTACATCTCTTCAAAAGTTTAGTTAAATAAAAATTTTCTTGGACTTTTTCTTTTTATTTGTAAGGACCTAATAAATTGTTAAGGGAACCAAAGTCTAAGAACTAAATTTGGCTATAAATTTAGTTTTAGTCACTCTCACTAAATGAATTAACATTGTTACATATTTTGAAAATCTAATCAATGAGTTGCATGTTCTCTATATTCTTAAAAAATGTCAAAATTTCATATCAATCAGATATTATTTACCATTCGATCCATAAAATTATTTTTTATGTGTAATTTTAGACTACAAAAACTTGAAATTTAAATAATTGATTGACAACATAACTATTGATCTTTTATCTTCTTGAAATTTTGCAAGTATGGAGGATTTAAGAAAAAAATGTATTTAAATGGTGGATTTGTTAAAATTCAAATTCAATAAAAAAAATATTGAATAGAGTTGTAGCTTTAATCTATGATAGTAAACTAAATTTGACTATCTCCAATTCATCCATAGCATCATCCAGAGCCAAAAATATTAATCCAGCGTGAGAAGGTCATCCACACTCAGGAGGTCTTCCATGGGTATGAAGGTCATCCATCAGGAAAGCACCTGATGGACGACCCCTCGACACTTAGAGATTTTCAAAATAAGTTTATATCTAAAAACTTATAATCTAGACCACATTCTACTATTCCGAATTATGAGCGAAATCCTCACTCATTGCTCTAACTTCCCACTATGTTCATAACTTCCAATAGCAGTTATAGAAGATAAGGTTGGGCCTTCTAACTTTTATGGTAGTTATAAAAGATAAGACTGAACTTCTTAATTTCTATAGAAATTGAGGAAGTTAAGTCTGAGTCTTCTAACTTCTATCCACGTGGAGGAAGTTACTAAAACAAGTAACCACTCCAAATTTTACCATATAAGGACTTATCCACATAAAATGAAAGTAAGTTTTCACCACTCCTAAAAGTTGGGATTCTTGAGTTTTTGAAAGAAAAACTAACTTAAGCATCGGAGGGTTCTTGGCCGGTTCACCTTGGTCACATTTAATCTTGTGTTTATTTCTTTTCAGGCCTTCTAGACAACCTTAAGCCCATTGAAGCCTGGAGTATTCAGCCTACTGATTTTCTATGCATCATCAGTCTACAACCAAAATTGTTGCCAAGTTCTGTCCAAAATTTAATTATTTTAGGCCTAAAAAAATTTAGAGTGGTTACAAAGTTTTCTTAAGGATAAAAAAATCATAAATTTTTAAAATTTATACATAATAATTGTTTTTTTTCTTCAGGTTAGGGTGGTCCTATGACCACTATGGACTCTATGTAGAGCCGCACCTGATTATTATCAAGTTTCAATGTTTTACGAGCTTGTTCTCGAATACATCATAATGTTTGAGCTTCCTTATTTAACAATCTAGTTTAAACTTAGGCTTGGGCTTGGGCTTGGGCTTGGGCTTGAGCTTCACTTATTTGTTACATAAACGAACGTAAACAAACATTTTTAAGAAGTCAAGCTCGAATTATTTATAAATAGCATGATTTATTTACGGTCTTATCTAAAATGGATAGATAATAGGAATTCTAAAGGATGCTCAAACTCTATGTTACTTCAGAACATTAGTAATGTAATAACCATTTGATTAGGGGTGGTAAAATTGGACACGACCCGCGAACCCGACACGAAACGAAATTAGTAGGTTATGGGTTGAGTCTTAATGGGTTCGTATCATATTTAGATTGACACGACTGACCTGTTTAATAAATAGGTTTGGTTAGTGTTCAATATATGGAACCCATTTGACCTGTTTAATTAAATGATATTTCACCAATATACCCTTCAAACCCTAGATATATAAACTTATTAGTTGTTGTGGTTTATTTTCTTTGACGTATTGTGATTAATTATTTGTGATATTAAGATATGCTTTAGTTTTGAATGATTATTTGTGATTCAATTACTCGCTAGTTTCGAATTTTATATTAAAAATATATTTTTTTGTTTGTTTTTCCATAATTTATTTATATTTCATTTTGATAATATCTAATAAACAGGTTGATACGACTGACCCGTTTAATAAATGGATCGTGTTAGGGTTAAGAAATCTTGACCCATTTAATAAACATGTTGGGTTACTGTTGACTTATATAGTCGGATATTCATAAGTTGACACGATACGAACCTGACACGCGAACATGAATGGCCACCCCTACATTAGGCTAATTCATTAATATTTGACAGCCCAATCCAAAAGAAAAAGATCAGTATTGGGCTAGTATGTAGCTAGATCAATTTTAATTTTAGCTTAATTTTATAATTAGGCCAATGCAAATAGTGGTAGAAAGTTGTTGCGGCTGCGATGTTAAGCACGTGCTTCTCTTGGAACTCTCGAGATAGGACACCTGTAACTTGGTTTCCACATGGGTGTTTTATGTCATACATTGCGAACAGAACCTGCCATGGCATTACACACGCCGCACCACACAAGTTTCACATTTCCTTGCAAGCAAGAAACAGTGTGACAAACCCAGTGGGGTTGGCCAAGTGGTTGAGCACTTGGTCTCAAAGTGGCTGTCTGGGGTTTGACTAGGAGCTCCCTAGTTCAAGTCCCGGCAACAGCACTTTGAAACAAACTCCATGGGCCAGCGATTTACCCCGTTATGGGCTCACCCGTCGCGAACAGTGATTAGTCTCTGGTTGAAAGCTTTGAGGATACACTGTGGGCAACCAAAAAAAAAAAAAGAAACAGTGTGACACGAACGCCATTCAAAATGCAGGGGCGGCGTCAACT
The DNA here is from genome assembly GCF_040712315.1 of Castanea sativa. NCBI lineage: Eukaryota > Viridiplantae > Streptophyta > Magnoliopsida > Fagales > Fagaceae > Castanea > Castanea sativa. Next base: position 7,976,429 of record NC_134014.1, on the reverse strand, counting down.
TAAGGCCAGGGTGGTCCCAGACCACCTTGTACCACTTTGACTTGAAATTTTTTTTATATATATAATAATTTAAAATTTTTATTTATCTATCATTTAAAAAAAAATTTAGGAATATTTTCAGTTTTTTTATGCTAATAAAATTAAATTTTGTTCCATAATTTGTTTTAAATTCAGTGGATTAATTACTACTTGGTTGTGTACACTAAAAGATATGTAGTTTGTAGCATTGATAATGAGACTATCATGCAACGATTTTAAAATATGAAAACTTGTAGAAGTCAATTGTAAACTTTGTATATTTGTATGATTTTTGATTGTTGTTGTTGTCAATATATGAATTTCTTTTTTTATTAGATTGTATAATTTATGTTTCTTAAGGAACACCTGGAGAAAAATTTCTGGAGCCATCACTGGCCATTGAGCATAAACCTACAAATAAATGATCTATTAATTGACTTTAACATCTCATCATGGAAAAGGTAAGCATATTTCTAATGTATAATGATAATATAACATTTGTTTAGAGGTCCACTTGTCCAAACAAGAGCCTAGAAGACCTATAAAATATAGGATTTCCCTCCCCTCCAAATAAAAGGTGAAAATTAAAATCCACTATCATTTGCCATTGTATATTTAAAATAAAAGAACATGTTTAGTTAAAAAGTACTAAAGGTAAGCCAAACCATAAAATGTAAACACTCAATTGGAGAGTACCAGTGTAATGCCGACCTATACTACTTCTATGCTTAAGTCAAAACACGTAAGGAATAAAGAATGTGAAGAAAACATTGAGTTTTATGGTGTTTTCTCTTATATTTTAGGGAATGTGCGGATTGGTTCTTATATAGATGTCTCTTGAGGCCACTCATTTGACAAATTATACAGTGTCTATGGTGGCTTACGTTACTTGTCCACCTATTCCACTAAAAAATTCTAATATTTTTAAAATTGTTAAGTCAACTTATGAAAAAAAAAGTTAGACTGAGTTGATAATTTTAAATAAGTGGGAGTTTTATAATGGAATGATAGACAAGCGACGTGATCTACTATGAGTATTTTTGAAACTTAGGATCATTTTGTATACTTAAATATCCTCACACAAATTCTTAAACTCTCTAAAATACCCTCATCTTTTAGTTAAATAATTTTTAATTTAAAAACACAAACTAATTAAAAGAGTAATTTACTAATTTTCAAAAAGCTTCTAAGTTTTAGGCTTTCAAACTTTTATCAATTCTCGCGTAAGAGAGAAAAATCTTAAAGATTAGGACACTATCTCTATCTCATTTTTAAACAATATTTCACCAAATCCAAAATAATAATAAAAAGTCTAATAGCACACCCAAAGTGTGTGTGTGATGAGTCTAGTGGAATAATGAGAACTATGACATTTATGGGGAGCACAAATCTAGTGATATAGGCCAATAATCAAAGATCGTGGGTTGATGGGCGAGAATTTCACATCTTAATTTAGGAGAGTGTATTTTTCCGTATTGAGGTTTGGTTTAAATGACTTCATCTCTTAGGTCTTCAATTGATGAACCATTGTTTACTTGCAATTAGAAGGTTGCCCATTTTGCTTTGTGCTGTGAGCAAGCATGATAACCATAGTTGAAAGAGCTACTTTCATCCCATAAGATACCTTCTCCATTAACAATCGAATTCAATCATCTTTCTCCATTAACAATCGAATGCAATCCTTGAAAATTCGACTCTTTCTTATGAAGCTAAATTCCCCAAAGTGAGTTACCTTGATCAATGAATGAGTTGTGGTGAATCTCCATTTCCACCCAAAAGAAAAGGCAAAAACCTTGAAACAGTCCAATCATGGCATGGGAGGATCTATTGGGAAATTTGACAAACTTCAAAGTAAGGCACCTCTCATTGATGTCTAATTCCAAAGCAATAAGTCAGTATGGACAGAAAACTTCATTGAAATTTTCACAAATTTTTTTTTTTTTTTTTTTTGTTGGGTAGATGGGTCCAAGTAAAAGGTGATGACAGTATGACACCCTATGTGAAAGAGTGAAAATTTCGGTCTATATAGCAGCTCTCTTTACAGAGTGCATTTGTAACAAACTACATGTAAATGAAATATAATATTCTAAATCCATTTATTATATACTCTGTTCATCACCACGTCGAAAGGAAAGCATGTTGGCCTCATAACCTTTGGCTGAGCAAATTAATTGGATATATTATAGGGTAAACTTGTAGTTTTAGAAATATTAAGGTATTATTTACAATTTTTTGCTTTTTTTTTGGGCTAAAGTGCAAACTAGTGAAACTACACCTCTAAAGTTTTTTTTAATAAATTTTATAAATTTTCATTATTATTATTTATTTAGTTCATTGTAGTTTTTAGATTTTAGAAAATTTATTTAGATTTTTAAAAGTATTTTAGGCTAAAAAATGACGTGGCATAATGAAAATGAGGTAACACCATTTGATTAGACGAATTAAATTCACATGTCAAGCTTATGTGATACTTAGTTGAAATTATAGACGAAACGACTACTTATGCAAACAAAATATAATTTTTACATAGTAAAATTCAAATTTTGAAATTTTATGGTATAAAATCTAGAGACTTCAAGCTTTAGGGGTTTGTTTGGTGTATAAAAAAAAGGGGTGTGTTTGACATTTTAACATTTATTTTTTAGCATTTTTATTCCCAACGACAACAATAAAACCAAAAAAATAACTCACCCTGGCACAATTATAATTTTTCAAGAGTCATCATTTTCCACAGGAGAGGGAAAAAAAAGATCAATGGCTACATGACTTAAAGAAAATATATGTAAATAATTTACATTTTTTCCCAAAATTACAAAAAAATTGTACGAATAATTCAAAATGGAAAAATATATAGATTTTGGTTTTTACATTTCAAAAGATCTCAGAATTTGATTCATATTAGGATTTTTCACCAACATCATTGGTCACGCGCAAAATTTAGTGCCATGGGCAAAATTGGCAATATGAAAACCTCATGAACTTGTAAAGAATAATTGAAACTTATGGTCTGTTTGGGAGTTTAGAGAAGGAGGAGAGTAGAGGGAAGTAGAGGGGAGGGGAGTAGTGGGGAGGAGAGTAGAGGAGAATGATTACCCTCCACCTTGTTTGGATGTTTTTATAATTAGTAAAGGGGAAGGGAGTAATTAACCCTTCCCCTTGTTTTTAACATTGTAATTTTATAAATATAATAAGGGTAAATTAGGTAATTTACTTTATCAATAATTTTATGTGCTCTACTCTCTCTCCAAATCTCTCCAATTTGGGGGAATTAAAAATGAGGGGGTTGGAAGTAGTTGAAACCCCTTCAAACCCCTTCAAACCCCTCCCCCTCCTTCCTTAAAAAACTCCCAAACAAGGTAATTGAATTACTCCCATTCCCTCTACTCTACTCCCCCTCCTTTTTTAAACATCCAAACAGGCAATTAGGAGATGTTTTTACAACTGACCAAAATCACATGGGGCGTTTTCACATTTAGACATATTCTTAATTTGTATACCAAATTTCATATAGATAGAATATTATTGAATCTATAAACCCATATTTTGCATATAATATGTGAAAATTGAAACATTTTCATAGATGAGACTCTTACTCTCCTGTGATCATTTTAATTGTAAATATGAATGACATAAAAATAAAGTAGAATTTCGTCAAGATACACTTTTAAAAAAAAAAAAATTGTAACCTAAATTTAATAAGTAATATTACAAGCACAAACTATTTTATAACTTTTTACAAATTGTTATTATGACCAACTTCTTTTTAGTTCTTATCTGGCTTACTACCAACGTCACTTTTTTATTTACCAATAACTACTCGCCACATTAAATAGCTTGTAAAATTTTTTGTAATTCTAGAATTTTTTGAATTCAATATAGAACAATAAAATTTAGATACAATTTCTTAAATGTTGTTAAGGATTTTCAATCAAATTCAAAAAAGCAAAGGTTGTGAATGTAACTATTGTCTTTTAATTAACCCTTGACAGGTATGTAATAAAAAATGTACAATTTTTTTTTTAAAAGGACCATTGAATTCAACTAAGAAGTCAATTGTTCCTTAATTAGTGCACCTAAGAGTAGTAGGTTTTGTATAATAATCTTCGCAACCAAACGGTAGAAAAAGGCAAAATTGAAAAAAAAGAAAAAGAAAAGAGAAGCCAAACGCTCCCCAATAAGAGTGTTCGATCTTCGATACAAACTATGCTCAACAAACCTCAACAAACAACACAGAAAAAAACGAGTTTGGCTTTCTATATATAACGTTGTCAAAAACCCCTCTTCTCTCTCACACACACACACACACACACTCAACACACAACCTTCGTGCTCTCCTTCTCTCCCAAAACCCCATTTCTCTTTCTCTCTCTACAACCTCAGATCTCTCTCTCTCTCTCTCTCTCTCTCTCAATGGCCTCTGTTACAGGAACTTCGATTTCCATGGCCTCCTTCAAGGCCAGCTTGGTAATGATATTTCGATCTTCGTTTTTGTTATTTGTTTTTCCTTTTATAATTCAATCAGTGAATCGTTGTTGTCAGATTTATGATTTCTTTATTAATTGTTTGATATATGTTTTATAATCACACTGTGGTTCTGCTTAGTGATTCAGATCTTCGTTTTATAAGCTCTATTTTCCTTTATAATTGAAGGAAAGCTTGAAATGTTTGATATTGATCTTGAATGTTTAAGTGGGTTATGTTTCTGTGTTTATTGTAATTTGTGTTATTGGATCGGTTTCTTCAATATTGATGTTTATAATTTGCATCTTATAACTAAGGAATGATTAAGTTTCAATTAAGTTCTTGTTTACTGGCTATTATTTTAATTTATGTGACTAAGATTCTGATATGTTGTATGTGATTTAAAGTATCAATGATTTATGAGACAAATATTTTTACTTTATATTCTACCGAAGAAAATTTTGTAGCCTGTAAAATATACAGGACCGTTTTTAGTCTCTCTCTAACTCTTTGTTTTCTGTTGATGTTATTCAGAGTTTGGACTTTGAATTATTTAATTTCAAACATAACCATTTCATTGGTCAACTGGTAGACACTCTTGTAGTCAAACAAAGGACCTGGTTTTGAATCCCGCCTATTGCAAAAATCAATTATCGTTTTTGGCCTAATAGTAAAGAGGAATTATCATGGAGTGAATATATATATATATATATAATTTCGAACGTTCATAGCATGCCATGTATTACAAGGCCCATTTGCAAAAAATGGGTCTCATATAGTGTGATTGGCCTGATTTGATGGTACTAGAAAATCCCATTTTTATGGTTGGTGGATACGGCTTTAGACTGTTTGGAGATAAGACCATTCAAATTAGATGCTTAGTAAATTAATTGATGCTTGCTGTGTAAAAATAGAGAGATTAAGTCAATTTTTTTTTTTTACTTTAATCTAAAAAAATATTGTAAGTTGCCAGAACTGATGACTGGATTTTACTTTTCAAATTGTTGAAAATATATGAGGATAATCATTTTTTTTTTTTATAAAAATTCTTTCCATTTTTGGGTCTTAATTCAGTTATTGTGGTTGATTGGCTAACCAGGCACCCAGCAGCAGGATCTCTAATGTGAAATCAGTTTCCTTTCCTATTAGTGGGAAAAGCTTCACAACTCTTAGGATGCAGCCAGCTCGTTTCCGTATTTCTTGTGCGGTAATTTCTTCACTATTCCAGAACATATCAAATTTATCAATATTTTTACCTTTCAACAATCATATTGTATTGTTCTTTGCATTCTAGATATATTCACTAGCATTGTATTAACTGATTCATCATTTATTTGTCAAGCAAAAGCCTATCATAACCTTGGCGAGGTTAACCTTACGAGTCCAGTGGCAGTCAGTCAGAAAGTTTTCCTAAATATCTAAAATGTTTCATGAACAATGTGCTGCATGTGATTGTCAGGGCTGTTCGGCCTCTCAGTCTGTCTTTTATACTCATTCCACTTCTTGGAAAAGAGATTAAGTTCATTGATTACTAGTCCAGATAAGAAAGTGGGTGTTTCTCTCCCGTCCTATTGTATAAGCTGCTTTGTCTTTAGGTTATCCATGTGAACATTTGTTTCTTTGGACATACTATGTGGTTTTAAATAATGAAACTAGTACATATATATAGATTTCAAGCATATTGTTCGTATGTTGATGTAACCAGCAACAAGAATGCTAATGCTCCTGTGCAGGCCAAACCAGAGACAGTGACGAAGGTGTGTGAAATTGTGAAGAAGCAGCTAGCTCTACCTGATGATTCCGCAGTCACTGGAGAGTCAAAATTTGCTGCCCTTGGAGCTGATTCTCTCGACACGGTACCCTAATGTTCTGATGCAACTCTTATATTTGCCTGTACATATTATTTTGTTCTGATGCAACTCTTAATTAAAGGCCCATTGTTTGTTTGTTACTGTACAACCATCAAGCAACTTTGATATTGCTGTTGTACTAGTTTGGAAAGGTAATGCTTGAATCTATCTGAAATGAGAGGGAAATCAAATTCTTTGAATGTAGATGTGTTCGCTTAACCTTTTAACTTGTACCTTCTCCAAGAATAACAATAAATCAACAATATGCTTCAGCTTATTTCTACTATTTTGTTTATCTTGCTGAGACAATTTACATTTAACTTCACATGCTGCCCTAAAGAAAGATGGAGTTATTATTGATAATGATTGATTCTTTATCAAACTGTATTTATTGTCTTCCTTCTAATCAATTTCCTGATAAAATGCACTCAATCTCTATAGCCAGTATTGTGCTACTGCTTATTTTATTGCTTGACCTCACTGAAGAATATGTAACTGTCCTGAATCATGTGATTTTAATACATGTGGATGGTCTTATTCATTGTAAGTCGTAACTCATGAAAATACTTCTTTCCGAACAGGTTGAGATTGTGATGGGACTTGAGGAGGAGTTTGGGATCAGTGTGGAAGAAGATAGTGCACAGAGCATTGCCACTGTTCAAGATGCAGCAGATCTGATTGAGAATCTCATTGAGAAGAAGGGTGCTTAAAATAGTTTGAGAGAGATCATTGAGAAGGAAGGGTGCTTAAAATAGTTTGAGAGAATGTCAGACATATTTCTATATTAGTCTTTTCTAGAGTTCTATATTTCATGCAGTTCTTAGAAACCTTCAGTTTGCATGTTGCTCGTGGAGCTTGTAACGTTTTCAAAAGAACTCACCTGGGACTCTTTATGTCCCTCACTTTTTTTTTTTATTTGTCTAGAACTTTGATGCCTCCATTTCATATCTTGCTTGGGTATGTCTTCTCTCTCTCTGTCATTTTGGTCCAAAGGTTGGGATGCAAAGCTTTCTATCCATAAATCCTTATCTAGATATATAGTATGGAGTTAGTGCCCTCGATAGGAAATATAGCCTCTGATATAGAGCTTTTAAGGACTCGAGTTCTTTATAGCACGTTTGGATAGTAGGATTTTTTTATATGAAAAAAAAAAAAAATCAAGGACTTGAATTTGGATTTGCCACGTTGAAATCAAAACATTTCAAAACTATTGATTTAAAATCCAAATACAAATTCAAATGCAACCGTAGGGTTTGGCAATATCTACTAAAAGAGCTTCTGAAGTACTCTTTTTGGCAGTTTTTACCGAAAGAGCTTTTAAAGGGAAAAGTACTCTTTTTTGGAAGTGGGTGAGTTAGGCGGCCTTTGGGGGTAAAAGTACTCTTTTTGGATCAAAGCTGCCAAGAACATTAGCCAAGCCTATGGGTAACTCTGGTTATGTAGTTGCATTATAAACTCAGTTTGTAGTTGTATTCTAGTTATGTAATGTATTATAAATTCTGTTTAAAATATTATTATTATTATTTTCGTGTGTGTTCTAATAAGTATTATTGTTTACTAAAAAAAAATAAAACCAATGGGTAACTCTATTAGTAGATCTACTTGCCCAAACTAGACTACATTAATCTAAGCTCAATGTAAAGACACTTCTATGTTATCCAAAATAGTTTCTACTTTATACTTCCTATGAAGATTCGAGTGACCATTTAGATCTTCCATAAAAATCATGGAGTCAGGTGTTTGAATTGCAACGAAGGTAGGATTTTAATATCAGGTCTTGGTATAGGGCTTGGATACTAAATTGCATGGCAAGTGCTATTGGGATTTGGGGTTTGCCTTCTTCCTTATCATTTGATTACCTCTCTCGAACCAAATGCTTCTCTCATTTTTTAAATCCCATCATTTATAGATAGTTTAAAATTAAACCTTATAATTTAGGATTTCAAATTAAACCCTAAAATTTAAATCTACTCTGATTCAAACTTTCTCGTTATCTCTTGTCCTGTTACCAATAGAAGGAGTTGGAGTTTGAATCAAAATGACTTAAAAGTTTATAATTTAATCTGTAACTTTAATAAAATGAAAAGTTCACCTTCTTAAGAATTTCTTTGTTATTAGTATGAAACTTTTCACTCACATTTTCAAGCGTGGTAGCAAACATGCATAACTATGTACAATCTCCATTCCAATTAAGAACTTAAGAGCAATCACATCAGCTCTTGCAAAATACAAAAAGTAGCTTATTTTACACACTTTGACTAAAAAACACCCACACCAGTAGGTGTAAAATTGTGCATAAATGCATAAAGTAACCGTACATATATGCACGGTTACTGTAGCACTTATGCACAGTTACTGTAACTCTTCTATACATTATTTTAGTATTATTTCTCTCCCCTCACATTCTTACTTCCCTTGACTCTCTCTTTCTTCAACTCATAAAAATATTATTTATATAAAATATAGTATATAATAGATGAACTGATGTGGATGTTTTATAAAAATGATGATGTAAAATAAAAAAAGTAAATTTTTTGTGTAAAATAGACGAAATTTTTTAAAAAAGCCAATGTGGTTGTTCTAAGAGTGCTAATCATGTGCAGTGCCAGTAGGCCGAGAACGTTGGCAATAAAAGCCCATGTTGCTATATAACAATTTTGAACCTATGGCTCGCATAAAATATCTAGTTTGGGCCCATGTTAAATACTTAATATGGTATTGCATGAGTTTTTATTTTAAAAACTTTGACAGAGGTGAAACCAATTCTAACTCTTTTTTGAAAGGAATTCTAACTTAATAATCAATATGATTTAAATAAAATTCTGATTGCCGAGCCTAATGACGTAGGATTGTACCAAGAAGGGCATTAAAGTACTGGGATCTATGTGGTGAGCTTCGATATAGTTGGCCTTTGAGGGAAGATATCCTGTTAAACCATGGTTTTAAAAACCGAACTGAGAATCAAACCGTTTTTTTTCAAAATTTTCGGTTTTGAGACATTTAACCAGACCGAACTGCACCGGTTTTCCCGGTTGAACTGGTCGATCCGGTTCGGTTTTTAAAACTATGGGTTAAACACTCCGTGCATACGGGATACAAACCAAATTCTCATACCTCTTCCTTTCACCTTTCCCTATGTGTGTGCCTGGTCCATTTTCTCCAGCATTACATTCAAGGCCAATAAATTTCCCCGCTTACTGTCCTTGTTAAGAATTTCCATTATAGGTCTCGCTTAAAAAAAAGGAAAAAAAATTGTAACAAAAGAGAAAAAAACAGTTAAAATCTGCCAAAAAAAATTGTTGTTACCGTTAAAAGGTGCTCGTTAACACAACCCATAAATTAATAAGGACTTTCTTTCCTCATTTGTGTGAGATTACAAATTTGATAACAGACTAACTCTTCAATTACTCCATTAAACTCATATTTTTTTCAATAAATTTAATTATCAACTTATTATTTATTTCATAAAAAACTTATTATTTATTAAAAGGTCATGCTAACGAGTACCTTCAGGACAATGATTAACAATTCATTTTAGAAAAGTTTTGACACCAATTTATGAGAAATGAAAAAAGCTGTCAAAACATTAATTTTTTTTCCCATAAAAACTTTCTTTAAATGAATTGTTAACCATTGTTCTAAGGGCATTTGTTAGCATTTTTTTTTTTTAAATATCATTGCTCCATCGATAAGACTATGCATGTGCATTATTTAAACAATCATACGATTTACTTCAAAATGGCGAAAATAGGAAATTAGCAATAATTTTCAAACAATATAATTAGTAGTTACTGTTTACAAACTATATTTTTTACTAGCATTTCGAGTCTAAAAGAGTCGATTTTGAGCCTATAAATCGAGTATTTTAGGGTCGATTTTTATGGTTTGATCCGTCTGATGTGACATTTTTTCCACGTGGCGTCAACCTGGAAATTGAGTCTCTAAGACTCAATTTATAATGTTTCAAAATCCCCCTTTACACCTTCTCGTCAGAATCTCATCAGAATCAGAGAAGAAAGATAGAGAAAAAAAAAAAAACACACACACACACACACCCACACACACCCACAGCACAGCAGCCACCACCACTACCACCTAAAATCCAACAACACCAAACCCAAACAGACCGGATCCGCCACTAGAGAAGAAAGATAGAGAAAAAAAACAAAAAAAAAAACTCACCCACGATCACCAACGACCACCCACTCTGATCTCGATCTTCGACGACGATCTGAACCCAACCCATGGCTAGCCACGAGCACCAACGACCACCCACGCCCCACGCCTAGCCACGAGCACCAACGGCCACCCACTCCCCATGCTAAGCTAAAGCCACCCACACCCCACGCAGAGTTACCCACGCCCCACGCTGACTTGAAACCCACCCTCCCACACACGGCCCACGGCGATCTGGGTTTTTTTTTTTTTTTTTTCTCTCTCTCTCTTTCTGCGATTTGGGTTTTTGTTTTTTTTTTTTGTCTTTCTTTTCTAATGAGATGAGAAGTTCTTTGATGACTTAAAATTTTTTTTGGCTTATAAATCGAGTCTTAGAGACTCGAATTTTAGGTAGACGCCACGTGGAAAAAATGTCACATCAGACGTGAGCAAACTATGAAAATCAACCCTCAAAGAGTTGATTTTTAGGCCAAAAATCAAGTCTTTTAGACTCTAGATGTTAGTAAAAAATATAGTTTGGTAACAGTATTTACTAACTATATAGTTGGAAAGTTATGGCTAATTTACCATTTTCGCCTTAAAAATACGTAGACATAAAATTACATACGAATAGTCTTTTTAATCGCTACATAATGAAACCTCTACTTTAGTTTGGAGCCAAACTTTTCCCTTCCTTTAAATGACAAAATTTTTGTTATTCCACCCTGTTTCTATACTCTCACACAGAACTTTTTCTCCCTCACTGGCCTCCCATTTCAGCCTCTCTGTCTCATACTTTCAACATTAATTTCATATATTAAAGGTCAACTGGTTCTGATATGAAATTAATGTTTTAGGAAGGAATTTCCCAATTTGGGCTTGATCTAGTGTTTGCTTGTGTGACGGTGTTTTGTTTTTTTTTCCCAGTAAGCTTGTGTGATTGTGTTTAGATGGAGGAGATTGAAGCTTGGAATGGATCATGAAACTTATCAAACGTTCTGCTATTTTCTTGGAATATGGTTTGAGGGGTTTGATGAGGAAGGAGGCTGAGACTTTTGCCAGTGATTAGTAACAAATGGAGGATTATAGAAATTAATGCAGATCCAAGCAAGCAATCCCAAGACGAATTAGGGTGCAAGGGAGTTGAAAGTATTGCTAGTGCTGTGGTGGTAGAGTCATGGGAGCTGGATCTCACTTTGGGTTTAGGTTTTTTGAGTGTGGATTTGGTTCTCATCTCTCTGTCTATGGGAAAAGAACAGAAAAAATTACTCTTAAGATTGTTTCAATAAGATGTATTACACTGGTTGTCACACTTGCTAGAGCAGCCTGTGCACACAATGTTCATAATTTACTATGTGATATTCATTTTTTTTTATAGCCACATTTTTTTTATAGAAAGTTTTAACCTACTATAAGTTCGTTTCTGATGGTAACTCTTTATCATTAGTTTAAGATATTAATCGGTTTTTGGTATAGGTGGAGATTGAACCCTAGATTCCTTATTCAACTATCAGATACTTTACCAGTTGAGTTAACTGGAATCGTCTATCCACATTTAACAAGTGAAATAGGTAATATGTACTAACAATGTGTACTAACAAGTGCATGCTAATAATTGCCCAGAGAATTTAGCTAAAAATTACAAGGTTTTTACTAACATATGCCTTTAGAGGATTTATTAATAAGCTATTTTAAGAAGCTTTTTATGAAGGAAAAAAAAAGAAAAGAAAAGTGATTTTGACAAATTTTTATAAAAAGTTTGATAAAATTGATGATTAATACCTAAATAACAAAACCGGATGAATGGTCATTATATGAGAAAGTTGCTCCAATTGACAAATCGGGAAAAAGTGGCGTAAAAATCTATATATGAGAAGCTCTGAGCCACTGACTACTCCACATGCATGTTAATTTGGTCGGAGACATAACTCAGTGTACGTAGAAAAAGAACACACACAGTGACTCCCTCCCTCATTGGATAAAAGATGCTGACGGTGGAAAGAGACATAGCAGTTAAACCAAATACAACCACTACTAAATTTGACTTTCATTACCCAACATGTGAGTTGTATGCAACTGATTCATCCATTGATAATGAGACAATTCACTTGCTGTGTCTCACATGCACTCGAAAAGGGAATACTTTTTTCCCATATGGTTGTGGATCAAAGCCATGTGACATGCACATTATAGCATGAAATCAACTATGTAGCTTCTCTTTTTGGTGCCAATTAGTGGGAGTTATCGATCCAAAGAAAAAGAAATTAGCAACTTGGAGCAGGAAATTTAAAACTGACACAAGTACAATAATGACCGACAAAAAAACAAGTCCCTTAATACAACTCATTTCTACTCAAAAATCAATTACAACAATAACTTACAGTCACATTATTGGAAGAGACAATAACTACATACATTGTATCATATGCTGTAAAGAATGAAAGATTAGCATCAGGAAGGAGTGGGAAGCTACAACATTAATGGATTTCATCTAGCCCTTAAATTACTACTATATCTTAACTGGCTGCATACACCAATATGCAGCTAAACCTGCAAAAACAATGTGCCAATATGAAACCAAGAATTTAGATTCTGCAGAGGAAGCTGGCATTGACCCAGATGGCGAAAATGCAGAACCGGGTCCAAGCAAATCCAATTCGTCCGGATTTGGAGGGCTTGGGCTTGAAGGAATGGTGGGTATGGATGATCCAGTTGAAGTAGGGACTTCACCACCAGGAGAAGGCAAAAGTGGAGCAATGTCAGGGGATATTTCTTGGAAAGGAGGTAGAGATGGAGGAGAGTTTGTCAAGAATGATGGTGTAGTTGAGATGGTGTTGGAGGCATCAGAATTAAGGTTAGGAGATAAAGAAAGCAAAGGTGAGACCATGAAAGCCATGATGATGTTGATGAGTACTCCTAAATGAAACCAAAAGGAGGCCATTCTAATCATGAAGAAATCAATTTCACCCTTATTGGAGGTTGTTATATACTTAAAAAAAAGTAATGAATATTTTGTTAAGGAAAAGCAGAGGAACTTTGGTGCATGTAACTATGTGGGCTTTAATGGAAGTTATGATTTGGGGCCTTAAAAAGGTATGACTACTAAGTTCTAGGTAGGGCCAAGTGCCAAATGGCTAGTGGTTAAGGGATGAAGATGAGAAAAAACAGGTTGGCATGTATGGGAAAGAGACAATGATCAGTAGACTTTTGTTGTGATTTGTTTGGTAGCAAGGGATTTCCTTTTAGCCTTTTAGCCCGTGATGGTGGGCTCTCCCTGAATTAATGATCTAGTGGAATCCTAACGCCTAATCCATCCATCTAGTTGATTATGAAAATGCCAAAATCCAAAAACCAAAACCAAAGTAAGATAAAATGTCCCATCATTCATCGCAGGTCATTGGAGATACTAGAAAAGTGAATTAGGAACCAGTAAATTTACAAGTTTGCAATACACGCAAGCAATATTCCAAGTTGAATTATATTTTCCACGACTATTCTATGTTAAAATTGAGCTGTAAACTTAAAGAGTGTTCAGAATGTATTCGTGTTTGATCACATATGTATTTAATTAATTCATTGGTAAGAAAATACAGACAAACTAATAATATTAAAAAAATGATCAGAGAATTTTGTAATTATGCATAGAAAATCAACTAATTGGAGGGTGAAAATTTTTATAAGGCAAATGAAAACTTTATGAACATCAATAAGCAAACTTTACTCAAAGGTAGCAAGTACTACTGCTTTGAGATTATGCATAAAAAACCAACTAATTGGAGGGTGAAAATTTTTATAAGGCAAATGAAAACTTTATGAACATCAATAAGCAAACTTTACTTAAAGGTAGCAAGTACTACTGCTTTGAAATTATGCATAGGAAACCAACTAATTGTAGGGTGAAAATTTTGTATTAGGTAAATGACGACTTTATGAACATCATACTTTAATCAAAGGTAGTTAAGTACTAGTACTGATAATATTTGCAGTCACATGGGACCTTAAGACACTGCATACCCATGAGGGCCATGACCCAACCCATTTAAAGATTAAAAAAGTAACCTCTCCCCAAGCCCCAAAATCACGGGATTTCACCAACTTGGTCATCATTTAGCAGCCTATAGATGCCAAAGGTTGTCTCTTCAAGTTCATAAAATGAAATTGAAAGCAACAATATGTGCCAAACTGCCGATGCCAAAGCATGTGGTGGGTGCTGATGGAATGCATGAACTGTGACTTTTTAGTTTTTACTACAGGGAAAAGAAAATACTAGTGGATAAATGTTCTCAACAAAAAATAAAGTAAATAACAGTACCAGTAACAGAGATGCAACCATTGCCTTTATCCAATGGAACTGAGCATATTTAAATCCTATATAAAAAAAGTATATATATTACATTTTATACCGACATCACCATAGCTTTGAAGTTTGAACAAAGGAAGAAAGGAAAGACTACAGTGATTTGATTGAATCAGTATTAAGCGAATTCTAGAAAAAAAATATTCAATTTAATATGTCAAGAAAGATACAAAGTATACTTAAAAATTATACAATGAGCTATGAGCAAAAATGTATAACATTATACAGAAAATTTTTGACATCCTGAAGCATGTCTAACGTTTTCTCAAACCAATGAATGTTCACTGTACCTGCAAACAAGAAGCAATCATCAGATTGAGAAACCATAAATCTTATGAAACAAAACAATAGATTAATGAAACAAATATACTACCTTGAGAACATCAAACGCACCGAGGTAGCCGCTGCAGTTCCAATGCCACATTCAAAGCAGCATTGGTTAAAGCAGGTACACCTGAACTTTTAAGTTCAGATACAATAGCTTCAACCCTTGAAATCTCATGTACAGAAATTGATAATATCATCGCTTGTGACAGATATTGCCTACAAGAATAACCAAGAGCATGCAACACCCGCAGCACAAGCAAGTGAGAGGTGGCCCTGCTTGAAGACTCGAGAATTGCACTAACCTTAGGGAGATTAGTCAGAAGACCAGTGGTGGCTTCCCTTGGAGCTGCCTTAAGCAACAATACCACACATTCAGAGGCTATATCTGCAACATTTGCTTCATGGGACTCACTTAACTCCAGCAGTACACCTACATTGCTACCAAAGTCCATAATGTCTCTTATGCTTTGCTGCTGATCAACTGCACTGTTTGCCTCCGCAGAACCATCACTTAAGAGAGTTGGTTCTTTTGTGTAGATGAAGCCTTTTCTGCTGCTGATTGATCGTAGAAGAAAAGCCCTACATAGGCCAAGAGTTGGTTCAAGAAAATCCTCCATATCCTTTGCATAAACAAATTCCAAGAGGTTCCCAATCCTCCTGACTACTTTTAGTTGGGAGAGTAATTTGGATTCCATTTCAGGAGCAGATGCCAGAGCCAGACACAGCTTGACATTGTTTACATTTGCACTGGAGAGATCGCCGAGCAAAAACTCAAAGCATTGCGAAACTATCTTCAGATGTAGAATGTCTGAAATTCTAATGTAGTTAAACTCAATGAACATCACAAGAAGCTTCTGTGCATACATTGGAATGGGATCTTCATCTTCAATAAAGGCAGGGTAGAGAGGGAGGAAATGTGTATTAGATATGGACTTCAAATCTTCTGATCTTTGCTCATCATTAAATGGTTCATCGAAAAAAATGACCATTACATCAAACAAAATTTTCAGGCACAAAAATCTGGCATCACCATCCTTGTTTCCCTTATACAGAACAGCTAAGCTGGGGAGAATTTCACGAATGAAAATGAAAGGGTTTTCAAGAATTACAGGTGACTCTTCTGTCACAGATTCAAGAACTCGAAGAAGGGTTATTTGGAAGTCATCCCTGCCCTGGAAATCAAATAATAAAGGCAATTTGCATATTAGATCAAAATCACATCATTTTTTTTTTGTCAAGGTTAGAAGTTCACCATATAGCCAAGATAATTGTGTCAATCTCATCCTACAAATCATTTCTGATTGCCATGAGATTTTTCATTTAGTTTTTAACTTATTTTGTTTATGTATAGCTTTTTAAAACCTCGCATTTTCGAATATAAGTATACTTTAACCCATTTTCAGCAAAAGCCAAATAAGCTGATGCCAAACGAATACTAGTTAAAGATATCTACCTAAGGAACCATTTCATGTTTTTTTAGTGATTAATTTAGCAAAAAGAGGTTCACTAAACATGGCAGACTTGCGCAGTCAGTTTACCAGATTTTAGCATCAGTACTCCTTGAAACTTTAACAGAAATGCAACTCAACTCAAATGAGAAACGAGGCTAACTTGTCAATATGCAGAAACTATATATAATTAAAATTGGAAAATGGCTCAGCTGCAGCCACCTACCTGAAATGGGGTCTCAACAAGTTTGATTAAATTTGCCAACTGCTGCAGGACATGATGGCTGACTACCTTGCGCTTAAAAGATGAGCTCCCGAGTAGATGAAGAACAACAGGAAACATATGAATGTTAGTCTTTGGAGCAGTTCGACTGCTGAGAGCAGAGATATGCCCATGGCGCCTTCCTGCCATTATTTGCTGAATATCTCCAGTTATGGTATCCAATAAACCTGGTATAGTGGATGCCACAACATTCACAAATGCATCTAAACACTGCTTCACAAAGTTGTCCTTCTCTTTTGCTAGCCTGTCCACAGCAGAAAGCAACCTAGCATTGCACAAAAAGTGTGGCAGCCATCTCCTACCATTCTTGCAAAGGAGAGCCACAAATACAAGTGCCTTTCCCTTCAAAACTTCACTACCCTGCTCAATGAGAGACAAAAGGCTCGGGACAAGGTTCTTATCCTCCGCCAGAGGTAGAAGATACCGACCAATACTAGTGAACATATGGCTTCCAAGCATGGCCATGTTTAAAAGGTTCAAACTAATTTGCTGCTCACGTGGACTGCCCTTGACAAGGGCAGATGCAATTTCCTTGAAGGAAAGTTTCTCTATAACTGATTGAATGCTGGAAGGATTGAAACGAACCAAGCGGACCAAACATGATCCTGCTGTGAGTCTTATGCTCTCCTGTTTCCCTGCAGCCCTATATATATAGCTCACATTACTAATCACATCCTGGCTGGTGAAACGAGCTCCCCAATGCCCTCCTTGACTGCAGATATTCTCAATTGTCCTCAATGCATAAAGTTGAGTCATATCATCCTCACCTTTTCGTAATATTGATGACACTAATGAAATCAATGAATTTGAAACCTGCCCCAAGGAATGTGAGTTATCTATAAAGAAAATGATGTTGAAGAACATGAAGATTGCACAAAGGACACCATCTCTATAAAGTAAAGTTATCTCAGTACATCATTCATGAGACTTCAAGTGATAGGTAGATATGTTATGATTTTTTTTACTTAAAGAATTGAAGAGTCAAATTTAGATTAATTAAGCGCCAAACAATTTGGCACACACACAAAGGTTATGGCAATAAAGTAGGAAGCTAACCTGCCAGCCAGATGTGGATTTATAGTCCTTTGATGGAGATTCAGGTGGATTATTATCTCTAGTTTGATCATTTTGAGTTGATATATAGAATAGCAGCTCACCTAAAGCAGCCATAGAAAACCTCCTCACTTTATCCTGCTTGTCCCTAAGGCCATCAGAAAGTGAACCTAAAATCCCAGAATTAGCCAAATCATCTTCAATAAAAGTTGAATGCCTGATCAGCAAGCCAACCAGTGATGCAAGTTGAACACGTAAAGCAGAGACCTTGGATTGTCTGAGCATTTTAACAAGAATGAGCATTATTGGCCCATTGGTCAAGATATTAGCTGCATCAGCATTAGTGCTCAACATCTCAAGGTATCTGATCACATTCTGCTTCTCCCCAATGCTAGTGTTCCCACTAAAAATGGCCGTAATCCTACTATTCAGGGCATCCAACTGCTCTTTAGGCATCTTCACAAAATCCGATGCTTGTAACGCCTCAAAAGGAAGTGAAGGAATCACCTCCAATAGTTTATCAGCTTTTCTGCTAGGCATTACAGGTCTGACTGAGAGATCAGATGGGTGCCAAAGAACCTGGGAAATGTTATTAGAAGATTTTGAAGAATCAGAGTCAGGGACCGATCCTGAACCATCTTTAACTCTCTGATTTTTAAGCTGACTGACACTGGGAGGGGTAGCAGCCACTTCAATATGCTCTGTAGATGATTCCTGGTCCAGTAGTTTTGATTCATCTGAGGCGGGCATATTAACAGGAGTATCAAACTGGTGTGTGTTATTTTCAACATCTTCTACCTTCCCCTGCTGCTGATCTTGACTTGACATCTTGTCTTCAGGCGTACAAGTAATGCTATCAGATTCATCATGTGCCTCATCTTCAGTATTTTCATTAAAATCAAGTTCCATATCAGTATTCTCAATTTTGACTTCAGCATCATTTTCAGAGCCATTAGGCAAGGGCCTCCTGTAGTTTTCCTTCTCATTCTCCCTCTGTAAGTTTGTCTTTGCTATTCTTGAAAGTCTTAAAAGATTCACACCTCTAGTGGCACTAGGACGGTTTTTCTGCTTCTCCTCAACTACTCTACCAGAAGCCTTGGTCTGAGTTCTGCAGCCACTTTGTGTACCCTTGATTGGTGTCTCATAGCCTCTTGATCCTAAAACAGAATTCTCATCCTGTTTCAGAGCCCCTTTTACATCTTTTTCACGGTACTTAGGAGGAGTCTTGTTTTGGAGAGATTTATCGCCATTACGTTCTGAAAGACATGGCCTAGCATATTGTTCTATCATGTTAGTGAAAGCAGGCTGAGGAGGTAAAGGCACTGGAGTGAATCTAGTTCTCCAAAAAGCATGTTCACAAAGCTCAGGCCATTGAATTCTTTCTGCTGGATCTTTTACTAGCAAAGAATTAATTAGATTGACAAAAGGGCGGCTTGGATTACCCGGGAGAGGTGGAACTGGATCTGAGAGGATGGATTTTACTAGTTGAGTAAATTCTCCACCCATGAAGGGAGGCCTCCCTGCATAACACTCATATAGTACACAACCAAGGGCCCAGAAATCAGATGCATAAGAATGGACACCCCCATCCTCAAACAGCTCAGGAGCCATGTAAAATGGTGTTCCACGTTTAGCTTGCGGCAACTAAACAAGTTCATAAGAATCAAACTACATTAGCAATTGTTTAATAATAGAAAAAAATGGTAGATGGAGAAATTCAAAATAATTATCATCAAGTCAATTTAAACTTTGTATACAACACCAATTATTGCAATAGTTGGTAAAAACATACCAAGGAAGAAGGAGTTTTCGATATTTCACTTAATTTTCTAGCCAACCCAAAATCACATAGCTGCAAGGCATAATGATACAAGAATAATTATTCAAGTCAATATCATAACCAGTGGCAGTAGCCTAACTACACAAGAAAAGAAACATGTGAAAGCACCTTTGTACGTCCATTTTCGTCCAATAAGATGTTTGAGGGCTTCAAATCACAATAAATAATTCCCTTGGAATGCAAATACCTGACAATAGAGATGATTTTCTCAACATAGCTCAATAATAATACATGTACTAACTCTACCCTAAAAAATAAAAAGGAAAATCAGTGCTCATGAGCATACTGCAAAGCTTTGAGAAGGTCGCGTGCAATATCATGAATTGGATCTTCTGGTAGTTGACTATCCTGCATCTCAGTCACGAAAATGTTAGTAATGTGAATCATGCCATTATAAGCATGCTTCAGCTCAGATATTACATACCCATATTGCACATCCTTGTTTCTATGTTAACTGTATAAACCCAGAATAAATGAAAATTTCAAATGATAGTATGACATGGTATTAAAAGTATGCAAATGAAAAGTATTTTGCCACAGCATTAATTACGATATTTCCCCATGCTTTACAACCAGAGTTTAATGATATATGATCTCTGAATTAGATTAACTCAAAGGGGATAGAGTCAAAGAAAGATGAAGAAACATTGAAGCCAGTGAAATGATGAAACAATTACATCACTTTGAATTGGCAAGCTTCAAAAAAGCTATAATGCATCGTGCAGGAACTATTACGAGTTTCCAAGAAGAATATGTTACACATCCACACTTTCCCCTTTCCAATGTTCTAGTGATTTATAAACCATAGAAACACTAATCAGCTTCATTATCTTATATATATATATATATATATATATGTGTCTATATATATATATATATATATATATATATATATATATAGAGAGAGAGAGAGAGAGAGAGAGAGAGAGAGAGAGAGAGATAATAAGTTGGTAACCATTATTGCCTAATTGAAAAGGAGTTAATTTAACAAGGGTCATGACCCAAAAGGAGTTGATTGAACACTAGGACACAATAATTTGTCATTGGTACACAAAAACCAGTGTAACAAGGACACTCATAATTTATCGGTTAAGCTCATTAGGCAACAACACCTATGTCCACAGTCCACATCCGTAGTTAAATCACATTTTTGAAGATGTTGTATTCAGTAACTCATATCTGCATTTGGTTGAAGCCCAAGGGTGTGTCCTTATACAGACTTACTATATAAGCAGTTGGATTACCACAGCATTATCGATAAAATTAAAAGACCACAAAACTTCCAAGTCCCTTCCTGCTCAGCTTTTCAAAAGAAATGCATTACCTGACGTAATAATGTCATGAGATCCCCTCCGACACAGTACTCCAAAACTAACCACAAGTGAGCAGATGTTTCATACCTGATATACAAGTTTAAAGAATGAGAGAGATTGTGGGCACATAATAATTCAAATATTAATTCCGAAAGGAAGAACAAAACTGAAATTTTCAAAAGCAATCATCTAGTCAAGCGATTAATTCTGTGGTTCTGTATTTGAACAAGCATTACCAGGAGTAAAATTGGAGTACATTTGGGTGAGCTAGAGAGTGGAGAACCCTAACCTGCACGCAATGCACCACAAAAGAACAAATCAATTCAAATAAATAAATAAAAACCATACTCTGCATACACTAAAAAAAAAAACGCGAACCCATGTGTTTGGATTAAATTATTTTCATCAAATTATTTTGTTTATTGTGTAAAAGTATTGTTCTTCCTTGAAAAATGCATTACTTTAAAAAAGCTGTACATCGTCTTCTGAGGTGAAAATAAACTCCAAACAAGGCCTTATACCATTATATGCACTCATTGTATTGCAAAAGTACTTCCTAAACAAAAACAAAAGGGCAGCTCAAATTAACATACTTGTTTGGCATCAAATCAAAACTAATACTATATTCGATCCAAATTAATATTAATATAAATTCCAGAATTAGTAACTAAAATTGTGATTCAACTAAATAAAATAAATAAATAAATCACTCCAACCAAACCAAGCATCAACTTGCATTTTCAGGGAACAACAAATTTTACACAAATCGATTCGGAAAAAATGGAAAATCGTTGGCTTACTTCTTGAAGAACCTTGCTCTTCTGCAACTTATCGACGCTCTTAATCGCGAAGTACTCGATGGTCTTCTTCTTTCTACCTTTGTACACAGTCTACAAAATCCAAAATTGGAAACAAACAAACATTAATAAATAAATAAATCAAACTAGGTTAAGTTACTGCAATTGGAAAATTTGAAAATAGAAACTTCCGTTTGAGCAAGAATGGTACCGAGTATTTGCCTCTGCCAATGGCTTGGTAGATGTGGTAGTGGTTCATTGTTGTGGCTGAGCTAGGGTTTCGATTTGAGTTTCAGAGAAAAAGAGAGAGAGAGAGAGAGAGAGTTTGGAAAATTTTGAGATTGGGGAATTTGGGTTTGGATGTGATTATTAGTATACAAAACACTGCTTTTTACTGTGAAAATTATTGATTGATTGGTCAAATGTGAGAGATGGAGATAGTCAGATAGGGACTGTGTGAGAGTGAGTGAGCGGGAACATGGAGAAATGAATTAAAATTTTAAAATCAATTTTGTAAAATTTGAGTTTCGTTTAGAGGATAAGGTAGGCCTTGTATCCAAACAGGAATGGATCATGGGAATCAAAATCAATACGTTGAAAATTTTGAATTTGTGGGGGGTGGGGGAGTGTGTTGTGGAAGTGGGTGCACTGTACGGGTGAACATGAGAGCCAATTAACGCTGGCCACATCATTTTGACATGTCCACGTGATGAGATAGAGTTGTGTATTCATTTTCTTGTTAAACAAAATTGAGTTTATTTATGGATCATTTAATTAACTTATTTGTTTACAAATATACTAAATAAAAATTTTTAATTGGAATTATATTGTTTGAGTTAATTAGATAAAATTGTTTTTTTTTTTATCAATTTATAAAAATTGGATTCATCAATATTATATATTTTTTGAAATTTGGATAAAGTAGTGTTTAAACAATATTACACATATTTTCACACATTTTTTCACCCACACGTATTTTCAAAAAATACATATAACATTATTAAAATAACATTATCAAACGAGTCCTAAAACTCCCAAAATCTATTATTTAATTGAGTTTATGTTATAACATAATCATTCATCATAATAGTTATTGGGATTAGGAATGACAACAAGTCGAATTTGGGGCGGGTTTCTTTATACCCAAACCCGCCACGTTTAATAAACGGTTTTTTTTTTAAACCCCAAACCCGCCCTGTCAGGCCTCGTAGGCTCCACAGGCCCCATCCCATTATGCCCAGCCCAAAATCACAAACACAAATTTCAAATTTATGATTTTACCTTTCAAAATCACAAAACAAACATAGAAATCACAAATACAAAAATTTCAGATTTATAATTTTCCCTTTCAAAATCACAAACACAAACACAAACACAAACAAAAAAATCACAAACTTAAAAATTTCAAATTTATGATTTTCCCTCTCACGATCACAAACACATAAATCACAATACAAACACAAACTCACATGATTGCGACAAAATGAACCCATAAAAAAAAAAAGATGGAGAATGAGATGGAGACACATGGAGGAAGGAGTGAGGCCGTGAAAGAGTAGCTGAGCAAGGCAGTGAGGGGGGCCCAATGGTGATGCATGGATGAGGGAGGACTTGAGGGGTATGGCCAGCGGTGAAGGAACGAATGGGGGTATGGCTGACGGCGGTGATGCAAGGATGAGAGAGAGAGCGAGTGAGGGTGAAAGTGCATGAGGGTGAGGGAGGGGGTTGGCTGGGTTGAGGTAGTGAGGCTGAATGAGAGTTAGGGTTAAGTTAGAAAATGTGTGTGTGTGCGTGCGCGCGTGTGTGTTGGTTTTTCTATAATTATGGTGTATGCGGGTCAGATTTGGGGTGGGTATCGCTAAAACCCGCACTTGACCCGAATCTGTTTCGAGTTTTATTTTTAAAACCCAAACTTGACCCTACTATTTCACGAGTCAGGTCGGGTACCCGCAGGTCAGGGTTTTATTGTCATCCCTAATTGGGATATGTATATCAGTATATGTAAGGGTTGTTTGGTAAAAAAATATTTGAAAATTGTTTCATGTTATTTGAATACTCAAACATGTGGGGCCCACTTTTAAGTTATGTGTATTTAGATAATAGCTCTCACTTTAGGTGATTTGAAGCATTTGTTTAGAAAACTCCTTTGAATGTGTTTTCAGAACTTAAATAAAAATTTTGAGGGCATTATTATAAATATTTTGAAAAATGTGGATCCCTGCATTATGTTACCAAAAGCAATTTTTTTCTTTAAAATTCATACTCATACCAAACACTCAATTGTGTTTTATTAATTTATTTGTTTCTTACCACAATAGAAACTAAATTGTAGCAGAAATTATATTATATGAATTAATTAAAAAGATGGTTTTGTTTATCAATATATAAAAATTAGATCCACCAATATCATATTGTTTTGAAGTTGAGATGGTGTAACAAAGCACTCAAAATCTATTCTTGAATTTGAGTTTATATTATGACATAAACATTAATCACAGTAGTTATCAACAAGGCTTGCTCAATGCATTTTGAAGCCTGACTCATGAAGAATCGAGCCCCACCATGGAAATCTTAAAAGGGGCTACCCAACCAAGGACTTTAATGAATGAAAGTGTTTTCTAGTTTTTTTTTTTTTTTTTTCATTTAACATTATTTTACTAAGTATTTAGTTAGTTGGCATCTTTTCAAAACTAATTTGGAAACTAGCATATTGAGTGTCTTGACTCGAGTTCTATTTGCTTGCAGCAGCTGATGTGGAATTTTTAATCCACATGGAAGTTTAATCCATATGGAACTCTAGGCTATAACCCTTGATTTTTTAAAATCAAACTCGAGCACCTGAGGGTAAGTTGCTGAGTTTATATCCCAAAAGAAATCAAGTCTTAGAGACTCGATATTACTTTAAGGAACTTGAGCATCTAAAACTCGAGTTCCAATTGGAAAATAGTCCAGGTTAGCAATCAAAACTCGAGCCTTAAAGGCTCGAGTTTTTTCACTGAACTTGAGCCTCTAAGGCTTGAGATGCAAGTCTACTAAAATGTTTCAAAATGTGCTTACTAATGAAATTGTTAAGAAAATAATGTTAAATAGCAAATTTCCCTGTGTTTTCATCGGGAGGCATCTATGCCATTTTCATAAGAACCGTCAAAATCTATTCTTGACGTCACAACTCACAACTAATTTATACAAACTTGGAATTGGATGATCCACGACTGGAAACTTGAATAAGAGTAAAATCTGAATAATACTAGTCTTAGATTTACAAACGTAGAACAAAACTTGTTGAGGATACAAATATCCAAAAGCAAGTACAAAATCACTTTATAGCACTTCTTTATTTTTTCTCTCTAATTTTTCTATCCCCCCATGTGTGTATAAAGTCTTTACATATACCCCTCCCCGTAGCTCCTCCTTCTTGGAAAGTGTTGTCATCATGTAGGCTATGGGATACTTGTCCCATTAGATATCTTCTCCCTTCTTTTCATGGTGAATATATACTTTTAGGGCTTAAAGTAGTGTTCAATTTGGTCATTCAGCAATAAATGCAATTGTGGCAAGTAAATGTATCTAATTAATGCATAGGTAATTATTGCTTTATCCAGAAGTTATTTCTCCTGGCTCCTCAAATGTTTTTCATGGATTTATGCCCTTCCTCGACTACTTCAATGGTATTGAGATCCTCAGTAAAGCTTATTTGAGATGTCATATCTAATCGGCCTCAGTGGACAAGCATGGGACCCTTTATCGAGGTTGGGCCTTTAACTTGCTTATTGAGCTCAAGGTCTTTCTCCTTTTGGTAGGGGTTGGGGCCCAAATAATTTAACGTGGAAACCACTCCCCTACAATAAATAAATAAACATATATATATATATATATATATATATAGAGAGAGAGAGAGAGAGAGAGAGAGAGAGAGTAATTTAAGGAGATTCGTTTACTCTAGAATTAATAAATATTTAGGCAATAAACTTTTCATATGTCATATAGTAAATGAGACTCATTATAAGGTGTTAAATATTTATGATGTGTACAAATCACTATTTTCCATCTAACATTGTAGATTTGCATCACTCTTAAAGGTTACATTTGTCATTGGTATATGCATTGACAAAGGAATACGTGTCATCACTTTGTGCATTTATTAGTCGTGGGATCCAAATTTTATAATAGATATAGTAGATAGATAGATAAATAAATTGATAGTATATTGAATTGTATTAGATTATGGGTCTGTTTGGATAGAACTTATTGCTGAAAACTGAAAACACTGTAGCAAAATATTTTTTAAATGTGTGAATAGTGCGGTGGGATCCATTTTTAATGAAAAAGTTGCTGAATATTGAAAATTGTGGGTCCCGTGAACAGTGCACAAATGCACTGTTCACAGTAAAAAGTCAACAAGTGCGGCTTGAAAAAAAAAAAACTGCAAAACGCGCTGCTTGAAAACGCAGATGCGAAAACGCTCTATCCAAGCACATTCTATATGTTGTGGGTTCCATCTAATAAAGTTTATTATCATCAATATGGATCCAATGCCCGCCTACACTGAAAACTCAATTAGTGATTTAGTGAAATGACAAAGAGTAATCATCATGAAGCAAATGTCATTTGTTTGAAATAATAATAATAATAATGATGGTGCTATGAAGATCAGTAGGCTGAATGCTTCGGACTTGATAGGACCATTTGCTCTCTCTGCGGCCTGAAGAAAAAAGAGAAGCCAATCAAAGGCGACCGGGGCTGCCGGCCAAAAACCTTCCGATGGTAAAGTTAGTTTTTCTCACTATGTTTTTGGAGTTCCAACTTTTTTGGAGTAAAATTCACATACCTTTACTTTGTCAGAATCAGTGTTTATATAGCGTTCCCATAGACGGTTATTGAATACTGGAACCTCCCCTGGATTCGAGGAGGCAAAATGATTAAATGTAACTGCCATAACTGTTTAGGAGTTACATTTCCATTTCACAACGGATATATGACAGTTATGCGTAGAATAAGGGATTATCATATTATATTCAGAGATTTTCCTAAGTATGATATCCTCGTCCTGGAATTCCGTCGAGTGTGCTTGAATTCCAATAGCATCCTCGTCTACCAATATTTTATGTGGACGAGTCCTCTCGGGATAAACCGTGCGCATCCCATGGACGAGGGACGGAGCTTCGCCATCATCCTCAGGACGGCCTTGCCCGTTACCCTCGTTCTGAGGATAACTCCTGGACGGCTGCCGAGGTGACGACCGTCCAGGAACGGTCAGCGTTTTCGTCCCACATCAGTTGCCCCCTCGTCCAGGAGTTATGCAACGTATCGACAGATTTTAGGACGAGTTCATCCCCCTTTACCCCTTTTTTTTTTCTTTTTTTTTTTTATGCACTGCGTGTGGCGCATCCATAGGGGACCAGTCATCTGTTTTTATTCCTCCAAGGCATGCGCCACGTGTCGCCTTTTAGTTCGTTCCGTCGTTGCGGTTACCGAGACTTTTCTACCTATAAATAGTGGTTTCCCTCTCATGCCCCTTTCACTTTTTCAAATTCTCTGATTTGACACTCTCGTTCGTCGCTTCGTCTAAGAAATATTCTCAGCGTCTTTAGTGTCCTTCGTCTAGAGCCAGGTAATCTTTCTATACTTATTTTAGCTTTCCTTTTTAAGTGTTAGGGTGTTTTCAATGGCCTCCTGCTCGTCTAGCGACAGTGTGGCCAAGGCCATAGACGAGTACCACGACGACTCTAGCTATGATACTTTTAGTAATGTCAGTAGTAGTAGTGGTCATACAACTGAGGAATACACATCTGGGGTTCCTGGAATCCCCGTAGAAATCTTTCAAGAGAGTGTTAGGACGAGGACAGCCTCTGGGGCTGACACCTCGACGAGCTCCCCGCCGTCCTCCCCTTTGGACGAACGGGAAACTGTGTATAGTTGTGCTCTAGAGGTTCCTTCTAGGACAGACGAGAGAAGGTTAGACGCCCTTAGGACTTGGTTTCAGATTCCTGATGATCTTAACCCTAGGTTAGCTGTCCGAGGTGAATGGTGTTGCCAGCCTCGTTTTGGGATAGGTGTCTATGAGGCTTATTTGTTAGGGGGGCTTAGACTTCCTTTGAATGCCTTTGCTAGGGAATTACTCACTAGGCTGGGCTTGGGAGTGTGTCACCTCAACCCCAACGCGTGGAGACTAATTATCTCCATGCAAGTCTTATGGATGGAGGTGTTTGACGGGGACCGTCCTATCACCGTGGACGAGTTCTTGTACTGCTATAAACCCTCCGAGATAAATCAATCTCGAGGCTTCCATCAGTTCACAGCCAGAGGCAATGACTGTAGACTGATTAAGTCTTTGCCCTCGTTTGACAGAAACTGGAAGACGAAATTTTTCTTCGTCTCTGGTTTCTGGGCGGGGCATCCCGTTGAGGTTGGTAGAGACTCTTTTGCTCCTTATACTGGAGACATAGGGAACCTTCGTCCAGAAGGTATGTTATGCTCTTCATTTTTGTTTTCTTTTTATTACTCTCTTTGGACGATGGTCTAACCATAACTTCTTTCTTCCCTTACCAGCCGTTGGACGACCTTCTCTAAGCAAGTTCCACCGAGATCGCGTCCATAGGGCCCGTCTACATTCTGAACGAGACTTTCACTCGTTAGTGACCCTTAAGCGTCTACACAAGTGGGGACTTGGCCCTGAACCGTCCGTCGAAGCCTTAGCACACGAGCTAACTACTCGTAGACGTGAGTGCTCCTTTTAAGATATGTGTTTTCCATTTTTGTTTTACTTTCATTATTTTTTTTATTTATCTATTTATTTATTTTTATTTTATTATTTTTTTTTAGGAATGACAACCATGAAGGGAAACAAGGGGAAGGAAGTGGTTGACGAGGCAGCTAGATTTGAACCTCAACCCCAACCCCAACCTCGTCTTGTTTCTGGAGAGAAAAGGAAGAGCTTGTCTAAGCATGTGGACTTGGCTAGCTTGCCAAGTCGTCGGGGGAAGAAGGCTAAATCTAGGTCGTCCAGGCCTGAAACTGCTAGGCCTGATCCTCCTTCCCAGCCGCCCGTCCTGGTCGTTGATGTAGACTCGTCCACGCCCCTTAGCGTTACTCCGTCCAAGTCTCCTGCTCTTGACTCGTCCCAGCCTCGAAGGATTTCTACCAATTTATTGGAGAATGAGGATCTGGCTTGGGAACGATTCCAAGAGGCTGTGAAAGGCGATGACGTAGCTGCGTGCTACGACATGTCCTTGAAACAGTTCGAACACTCTGGCGTCCACGATCTCTTCAAGGTGAGCATTGTTCCTCGTCCTGGTTCATCCATGTTTGCCCATTCTATCTTCTGAACTTTCTATTCTTCCATGCAGGCAATGTCAAAGTTCATTGCTGCGTCCAGGCAGGCCACAGAGATGGACAGGACAAGGATCCTTCTAGAGAAAAGAATATAAGAGATCAAGAATGACTGTAGGACGTGGGCGAAGGTGGCGAACAAGGCCAAGGACGAGGCTGAGGAGTTGAAGGCTTTGGTGGGGGAGCTGAAGTCCGACGCTGCCAAGAAGGATGACCGTTTGGAGCTTCTTCAAAAGGAGAATGACGAGCTGAGTCTCCTTCTTAAGAAAGCTAAAGACGAGGCAGTGGAGGAATTCAAGGCGTCCAAGGAGTTTACTGACTTGATGGACACAAACTACGCAGCAGGGTTTGAGGACTTTAGGATGGACGCTATGGACAGCTTTCCTGAAGTTGACTTTAGCGTCATTAAGCTCAACCTTGCTGCTGCTACAAGTTCTCTCGTCCACACAGGTTCAGACGATGTCAATATTGAGGACGACGCTTCCATCATACCAGCCCAGGACGACCCCAATGCTGATGCCCCTTCCTCTTGAAGAAGATGTTTCTGTTTTTAACCGATTGTCATTGTCACTTAGCCTTTTTTTTTTTAAATGTATTTAAGAATTTGAAATGTTATTCAAGTACAATTTCCTCGTCTAGAGTGTTCTAGACGAGCTTATGAACAATGTCTTTTACTGCTCATTTTATAACGGTTTTTGGACGGTGGCCGTCTACCCTTTTCAAGTTAAAGAATATCTTCTTTGTTTGTTATCATTTATGTCATTGTCTTTTAAACAATGCTCTTAGTGTTGAATGACCGTCTACAATCTTTTTATGGACGACCCACTTAGGACTGATGATGACAGCATTACTTTGGCCTGTCCTTTAGGCAATTATTATTCGCTTTCTCGAAAGCAGTTTATAATGTTTATGTTTTCTCGTCTTGACGAGTGCTCGTCTCTGGAATGTTATACCTTAAGGCTTACTTTTCTTTCTTAGACGAGTGGGCCTTGGCCTTTTTCCTTTTGCTTTACCCTTTGTTTTTTTTTTTTGAAGGAAAGCTTTGGACGAGCAGTCCTTGGCTTCTTTCTCTTGCTTTATCCTTTTTAAAAGAAAGCTTTGGACGAGAAGGCCTTAGCATTTTTCTCTTTGCTTTGTCCTCATTTTTTTTAAAGGAAGCTTGGACGAGCATGCCTTAGCATTTTTTCTTCGCTTTATCCTCATTTAAAGGAAATCTTAGACGAGTTTGCCTTCGTCCCGAGATTTTACTTGTCTAAGGCTTTTGCCTCGTCCGTGGATATTATCAGGGAAACTGGAATTCAAATACATAAGAAATCCAAACCATATTATTACATGAACATTGTTCACAAACTTGGCACATGCTTATAAGCTAGTGCCTTATTAAGATACTCAAGTACATAGCATCGTCTTTCATAAGCTAGTTTGTAAGTAGTGCAAAAGTTTAAGAACTAGTGCACTTTTATTCATAACACACCATAATAGTAGTAAAAGCAAAAGTAAATATAAGCAAACACGCAAATCACAACTGTAATTTTGCCACTGACTTCCCTCGTCCCCGCTCATCACTGATAGTACCTTCGCAGATGTTCCACGTTCCAAGGATGCTCTAACTTCCGCCCGTCCAGGGCTTCCAGGTAGTAGGACCCCTGCCTTTTGCAGTTGATTACCCTGTAGGGTCCTTCCCAATTGGGTCCCAGTTTTCCATGAGCTGGGTTCCTGGTGGCCAAGGAGACCCTTTTGAGGACAAGGTCCCCCACACTGAAATGTCTGGGTTTTACCATGGCGTCATGCTGTCTGGCCATGAGATTTTTGTACATTGCCGTCCTTTGCTCCGCATCCATTCTTACCTCATCAATAAGATCGAGGTCAAGGCGAAGTTGTTCCCCGTTGTCTTTCTCCTGGTACTCCATCACTCGGTAACTTGCCATATGGACCTCCGCTGGTATAACAGCTTCACTCCCATAGGCTAGTTTAAAAGGGGTCTCTCCTGTTGGGGTTCGTGCGGTCGTCCTATAGGCCCAAAGAACACCCGGTAGCTCGTCTGGCCATATCCCTTTTGCCCCCTCAAGCCGAGTCTTGATGATTTTCAGCAGGGATCGGTTTGCTACTTCTGCTTGCCCATTTGCCTGTGGATGGGAGGGTGAAGAGTAGTGATTCTTGATCCCAAAATGGTTGCAAAAGTCCCTGAAGGGTGCGTTGTCAAATTGACGTCCGTTGTCAGATACTAATACCCTAGGTACTCCGAACCTGCATAGGATATTCTTCCATACAAAATTTTTCACGTTCTGCTGAGTGATTGCTGCAAGAGGCTCGGCTTCCACCCACTTGGTAAAGTAATCTATTCCTACCACCAAAAACTTCATCTGCCGGATTCTTACGGGGAAAGGACCCAGGATATCCAATCCCCACTGTGCGAAGGGCCATGGGGCCGTCATTGGGGTCTAGTATTCTGACGGCTGTCTAGGCACATTGCTATAACGCTGGCACTGGTCACATACCTTGACATAGGCTTTAGCGTCTGCCTACATTGTTGGCCAATAGTAGCCGGCACGGACGATCTTATGGACAAGGGACCTTGCCCCTGAATGATTTCCACACGATCCTTCATGAACTTCCCTTAGAACATAGTTTGACTCGTCAGGAGCCAAGCATCTTAAGTAAGGTTGGGAAAAGCCTCGCTTGTACAACACCTCATTTATGAGGATATACTTGGTCGACTTGACCCTTAACTTTCTCGCCTCCTCCTTATCTTCTGGAAGCCTCCCATCTTTGAGGTAAATTGTTATTGGACTCATCCAATTCTCTCCTCCTCCTATCTGCTGTATGTCAGAGATGTCTATGCTCGGCATGTACTGGATGTCGCCGAACTCGTTTATGACCCCTGCCGAGGCGGCTTTCGCCAAGGCGTCTGCTTCCGCATTCTCCTCCCTGGGAAGTTGAATAAAACTTATGGCTGAAAATTTTCGGGCAAGGCGTTTCACCTTGTTGAGGTACTTCTTCATTCGATCCTCCTTGACATCACACATCCCATTTACTTGGTTAATGACCAGTTGAGAGTCTCCTCTGATTGTTAACGACTCCGCCCCTAAGGACTTAGCCAATTCCAACCCCTTGAGTAGAGCCTCGTACTCAGCCTCGTTGTTGGTAGTTGGATATTGCAGACGGGCTGCATACTTCAGCTTGTCACCCTCAGGGGATTTCAGTACAATTCCAATCCCTCCTGCATACAGTGTGGACGATCCGTCTACATTAACCACCCACGTTTCATTTCCTTCGTCCTTGTTCAGGTCGTCCTGACTGGGGGTGAATTCTGCAATGAAATCTACCAACGCTTGCGCTTTTATCGTGCTCCTTGGGAGGTACCTGACATCAAACTCGCTAAGCTCAACGGCCCACTGTACTAGCCGTCCTGCAGCTTCCAACTTGCTCATCGCCTTTTTTATGGGATGGTCTGTTAGGACGTTGATGACGTGTGCCTGAAAATAATGTCTCAGCTTCCTGGAAGCCGTTATTAATGCGAAGGCTAGTTTCTCCATCATCGAGTATCGTCCTTCTGCCCCTCTCATCACGTGGCTTGTGTAATAGACCGGCTTCTGGACTTTCCCTTCTTCTCTGACTAACGCTGAGCTTACTGCGTGTGGGGATACTGCTAAGTACAAGTACAACTCTTCCCAGGTACAGACGGACTCAATAGTGGTGCCGTCATTAGATACGTCTTCAAGTCCTGGAAGGCCTTTTGACACTCGTCCGTCCATTCAAAAGGCTTCCTAAGGACTTTAAAGAATGGTAAACATTTTTCAGTAGCTTTCGATACAAACCTGTTGAGGGCGGCAACTCGTCCAGTAAGAGACTGGATTTCCTTGATATTTTTCGGTGGTTCCATGTTCAGTATCGCCTGGATTTTATCCGAATTCGCCTCAATTCCCCTGTGCGATACCATAAATCCCAAGAACTTACCCGATGAAACCCCGAAAGCACATTTGCTCGGATTTAATTTCATGTGGTACTGTCGCAACGTATCAAAAGTCTCTTGAAGGTCGTCC
Source organism: Castanea sativa (assembly GCF_040712315.1). Lineage (NCBI taxonomy): Eukaryota > Viridiplantae > Streptophyta > Magnoliopsida > Fagales > Fagaceae > Castanea > Castanea sativa. The sequence continues at coordinate 7,943,155 of NC_134014.1, read as the reverse complement.
AGATGTTTATCCTCGTCCTGGCTCTTCACCAGCATGTCGTCCACATAAACCTCCACATTTCGCCCGATTTGAGGACGGAACATATGGTTAACCAGCCTTTGGTAGGTCGCCCTCACGTTCTTCAAACCGAATGACATTACCTTGTAGCAATACAACCTTTGGCTCGTGACGAATGAGGTCTTCTCCTGATCTGCTTCATTCATCTGAATCTGGTTATACCCTGAGAAAGCGTCCATGAAGCTAAGTATCCTGTGACCTGCCGTCGAGTCCACTAACTGGTCAATGCGCGACAATGGGTAGCTATCCTTGGGGCAAACTTTGTTTAGATCAGTGAAGTCCACACACATCCGCCACTTGCCACTGGCTTTCTTGACCATGACTACGTTCGCCAACCAGTCTGGGTAGTGAACTTCTCGGATGAACTTCGCGGCAACCAACTTCTGCACCTCTTCCTTAATGGCATTGTCTCGCTCGGGAGCAAAAACTCTTCTCTTCTGACGCACTGGTTTCGAATAGGGACACACGTTCAGGCTGTGGGTAATGACGCTCGGATCAATGCCAGGCATGTCCTGATGACTCCATGCAAAGACATCGAGGTTTTCCTTCAGAAACCGAATCAAAGCGTGCTTTGCCCCCTCTTCCATGCTCGCCCTAACTCTAGTAGACTTCTCGGGCTGGTTATCGTCCAGAGGGACGTCCTCTAATGCTTCAGTGGGCTCGGCCACGACCCTTCTTCCGTCTATACTCATCGCCTGCATGTGCTCGTCCATGGCTAGCATAACTAAGTAGCATTCTCTGGCGGCCAGCTGGTCTCCTTGTACCTAGCCTACTCCGTGCTCGGTTGGGAATTTGATGGACAGGTGGTAGGTAGAGGTTACCGCTTTCCAGCTATTCAGAGTTGGCCTTCCAATAATTGCATTATATGACGATGCACAATCAACAACGAGGAAATTTACTTCCTTGGTTATCTGCTGCGGATACGTTCCGACGACCACTGGCAACGTGATGGTGCCCACAGGTTGCACCTTCATTCCTCCGAATCCTACCAAGGGCGAGTTCACTGGTCGAAGTTGATCTCGTCCTAGCCTCATTTGTTGGAATGCTGGGTAGTAGAGAATGTCTGCAGAGCTGCCATTGTCTATCAATACCCTCCTGGTCGTATAGTCAGAGATGAGTAGGGTGATGACTATCGCGTCATCATGTGGGTGGTGAACTCGTCCTGCCTCCTCGTCCGTGAACGTAACGGCTTGTTGGTCTACCTCCCTCATCCTAGGAGGTCGTCCAGACAGTTGGATGTTCTGCACTACCTTCAGGTACGTCTTCCTTGACTTGGACGACTGCGCCGTCGAGTTTCCTCCTACAATTACCCTTATCTCTCCTAGTGGGGGGCGTGATGATTCCTCCACCTTGGCCTTCATTTTCTCATCTCTCTGGTCTCGTCCAAGGAAGTTCCTCAATTTTCCCTGTCTAATGAGATTTTCTATCTGCTGCTTCAAGTCAAAGCACTCGTCCGTATCATGCCCATGGTCCCTGTGAAAACGGCAGTACTTGCTCCTATTACGCTTGTTGGGGTCTCCCTTCATTTTGTCCGGCCACTTCAAGGACGGATCATCCTTGATCTGCATAAGAACCTGCTCTAATGGCATAGTCAGGGGCGTGTATTGCTGATTCCTCATGGAGGAACTGACCTTCTTACCATCCTTATCTTTTCTCTCGTCTACCCAAACTTTCTTTGGACGAGGTCCCTGGTCCGAATGGCGATGGTGGCCCACTTCCGAGCGCTCTGCCCTTTTTCTTTTCTTGGCTATGATAGCGTCTTCAGCATTCATAAAATTCTGGGCCGAATGGACAAGCTCGGCCATAGTCTGTGGTTCCTGCTCGTAGAGCTTATGAATGAACAAGTCAGAATTGACCCCATTGTGGAAAGCGGCCAGCAATAGCTTGTCATCCATCTCGTCCACCGTTAAGGCTTCTCTGTTAAACCGGGTGATAAAAGATCGCAAACTCTCATTGTCCCCTTGCTCTATAGTCAGCAGGCTAGAGGAGGAACGTTTGTGACGCTGTCCTCCAATGAAGTTGTTGACAAACAGCTTACTCAGTTCTTCAAATGATCCCACTGAGTTTGGGGGAATCTTACTGAACCACACTCGCGCTGGTCCCTTGAGTGTGGTGGGAAAAGCTTTGCACATGATCTCGTATGGGACCCCCTGCAAGTGCATGGTCGTCTTGAAAGTTGCAATGTGATCGCAAGGGTCGCGATTTCCATCATATGAGTCTAAAGAAGGCATTTTGAATTTCGGGGGTAAAGGGTGACTGTTGATGGAGGCTGTGAAGGGGGAGTCCGTTCGGTGAACCATATCATCCACTGGGTTTGCTCGCCTCATGTTTTCCCTCATTTCATCCATGGCCTTTCTCATCTGGTCCATCTCTTTCTCCAAGTGCGGCACCCTTCTTGAAGCGGTACCCCTTGTTTGATCTTCGGACTCTACATTTTCCCCTCCTCCTTCCTGACTTGGGGTCCTTCCCTCCATGTGCCCTTCTTGACGCTGCCTCCTGAGGTTGGTCTCCCTATTCAACTCCTGGTTCTGACGTGTCAGTTCTGCCATAGCGGCAGCCATGGATTGTATGTGCTGAATAGATGGCGGTTGCATTACAGGTGCTGATCTGCGATCGCGAAGGGGATTGCTGGATGCATCCCTACTCTCCTAATGGCCTAGGATGGTAGCCCTTGATCTTGTTCGAACCATTCAGCCTTTTGTCTGGGATAGAACAACTTTTTACAACAAAACACGATTGAACCAAAAAGGACTGAGTAGTGTTTTTTCTCACAGATGGCGCCAACTGATGGTGCTATGAAGATCAGTAGGCTGGATGCTTCGGACTTGATAGGACCACTTGCTCTCTCTGCGGCCTGAAGAAAAAAGAGAAGCCAATCAAAGGCGACCGGGGCTGCCGGCCAAAAACCCTCCGATGGTAAAGTTAGTTTTTCTCACTATGTTTTTGGAGTTCCAACTTTTTTGGAGTAAAATTGACATACCTTTACTTTGTCAGAATCAGTGTTTATATAGCGTTCCCATAGACGGTTATTGAATACTGGAACCTCCCCTGGATTCGAGGAGGCAAAATGCTTAAATGTAACTGCCATAACCGTTTAGGAGTTACATTTCCATTTCACAACGGATATATGACAGTTATGCGTAGAATAAGGGATTATCATATTATATTCGGAGATTTTCCTAAGTATGATATCCTCGTCCTGGAATTCCGTCGAGTGTGCTTGAATTCCAATAGCATCCTCGTCCACCAATCTTTTATGTGGACGAGTCCTCTCGGGATAAACCGTGCGCATCCCATGGACGAGAGACGGAGCTTCACCATCATCCTCAGGACGGCCTTGCCCGTTACCCTCGTTCTGAGGATAACTCCTGGACAGCTGCCGAGGTGACGACCGTCCAGGAACGGTCAGCGTTTTCGTCCCACATCAAATAATAATGATGATGATGATGATGATGATGAAATGTTTATACACAGATTTAAACAGTAGATAAACATTATTACGAATTAAAATTGTATAAGGTGTCCATCATAAAATTCTAAAATTTCTTTCTTGAAGGGATAATTTTACAACTTAAAGTATATGCATTATAAATAATATTAGTTTGTAAGTTGTAAAATCAATTTGTATAAAGATTGTTCATGGGCTTGAAGATCAAGTATTCGGAGAATCAGAGAAGGATGAAGAGAAAGTTAGAGAGAGAGAGAGAGAGAGAGAGAGTATATGTTCTTTGATGTGACAAATCAGTGATAGTAGAACCCACAGATTTAGTTTTTTTTTTTAATGAAAATGTCACTATATTCATTTTCAAGAAAATGAAAACACAAAAAAGATGTATTCAGTTTTTGCATTCAAAACCTTTATTTTTTTGGAATACTGAAAATGAAAACTAAATACAAATATAAAGCCAAATAAGCTTTTTAGTGGTGGGTTCCATGAAAAACTGAAAATGAATACAAATACAGCCCTAAAATTGGAGGTATAAAACATAATTTTAAAAAAAATGTAAACTCAATAAATTAAAAAAGTGATGTGATAAAATATAATCAATAAGTCTACCCTCTATGCTCTAAAATCACCCTCAAAAATTATTTTGTCTGAAGTGACAAGTTATATAGAAATAATTATTAATGGCGATACAAATAACAATCAATAAAAACCTATTATATTATTATGTCAATAAAAATCAAAGAAAAATTTGTTGCTTCTAAAAAATACTGAGTCCTTCCCTTAAAAAAATAATAAATTATATATATATATATGGTAAAATGAAAACAAGTCACAAAACCTAATTAACTACAACGGAATAGAATGCTTCTCATCTCCCAAGTACCTTACACCGCTTCCCATCTCCCAAGCCAGAGCTTATTCTAGAAAAGTTTCACATAGATGGATCTACAAATATCTGGTAGAGCGGCCATGGAAATCAAAGAAGGAGAAGAAAAAAGTTGGTGTTTGCTTCCTGATCTGGTGGTATGGATGATCAAAGATAGGTTAGGTTTTGTTGATAATACGCAGATGGCATGTGTTTGCCGCAATTGGTGGCATGCGTCTACTATCTATCCAAATCAGCCTGCGGCTCCAAAGGCTTACATCATGTATCCGCCGGAACCAGACAACGACGATGAACTCAGTTGCCGCGAGTTCATATGCGTCTCGACTCCGACTCCAACAACAATGACAAACGAAAATTGTGAAAAGTTCACCACCGAATTTGTTGGAGCTGAACTTGTTTTTTCCAAACGCAAGTGGCTTCTCATGAAACGAAAAACCTCCTTTTTCTTGATTCACCTTTTCACAAAGGTTAGAATTAACCTACCCGATGTGGGTTCGTTTGGAGATTTTGTGGGTTCGTTTACCTTTCTTGATCAACAGGAACACCAACCTCATTGTGTGTTTCTTTATACAAATCAGCATCACAGAGTGTGGCTCAGAATAGCCCATATTCCTGGTGATAGAAAATGGACACAGTATAATTTTGTGGATCATAGGATTAAATCTAAAAGCGCTAAAAGTGTACTAGCTATTGGACAAAAAGTGTTTTGCTTTGATTTCAGAGGAAGATTGATCATCTACGACATGGTCAGAAATATGTGGAAAATGGTGGATCAACCGGAACATTGGCGCGTTAGATGCTATATGGTGGAGCATCAAGGGGAAATCTTCAGATTTTCTTCCAAAGGTGATCGTCTCCAACAATCTTGTCCCAATTTTGAATGCACTTTTAGGTACAATGATGATTCCACTGCGTGGGAGAGGCTAAGCTACAATGATGTCAAGGACATGGACACTAGTTGGTTCTTGTCGAAGTTTCAAGGCTGCTTTTCTGCCAAAGGACAAGGTTTCAATGTTTACTATTTCACTAAACGAACTTTTAATGCTAAGTTGCAATATGCAATGATGATACATACAACTTCACGTCTTTGTGTTTCCCCTTATTATTTCCGTAGATCACCCTGTTGGGCTAGACTACCCGGTTGGGTTAATTTAAATTGAATAGCAGCATGGCCATGATTGTTATTGGATTTGTTTATGTTGTTTTGCGTTCCATCCTTAGAACATTCACACCAAATGTATGAAAATTGCTATATTGTCATTTTAGCATCAAAACCAAAAAAAAAAGAAAAAAAAGCTCCAAAGTTATAAAAAAATATATTATTTTAATGTGTGGGTAGTTGTGATTGTTGTTTATTGTATTGGATATATTATTTATTGTATTGTTTATATTATTTTAATGTATTGAACGCTAAAATAAAACCTTTAATATTAGGCGTTAAATAAAGTAGTATTTTGAGTTACTAAAATCTATATTTTTTTTATCAATTTGTTGTGAATGCTCTTAGACTTTTTTTTTTCAATGCTTAGACCCATTTTATTTCCGTAGAGCACCCGATTGGGCTAATTTAAATTGAACAGTATAGCTATGATTGTTATCCCTGGATTTTTTTTTTTTGGGTAGAAACAATAGTAGACTTTATTAAAAATCAAGTTGTACAATGGGGAAGAAAAAAAATGGCATTCTTCTAACCAAACAAGGTTATCTCTATCGCTTTTGTAGCACTAGCCAAAGCTAAGATAGCACGATTAGATATACTGTTAAAATAATTTTAAAAATTAAAAATTAAAAACTAAAAACAAAAAATAAAACCAAAACTATCTCTAATTAAAACTCTATCCAAATTCAAGAGATCAACAAGTTCATGCAAAATTGCATTCCACTGTCACCTTGAAAAAACTAATGCTCTGACAAAACAATAAAGCCAATCTCATCACTGAAGCTGATGAACTTCCACGTACTCCAATCTATAACTGTCAACCCGAGACTAGAGAACCTTGGAGGAGGGAACTTTATTCTTAAACCAATTATGGGGACCGTAAAAACTAGTTGTCAAAACCAATTGCTTCTTTAATCTGTGAAACCCATCCATATGCAAATGAGTTTCAGATAGAAAAAAAAAAGAATTTTGGGACCTTCTTCTCTCGCCAAGCAATGAAGTTTTTGTACTGCCTATGGGATCCTAAGCCCTTGGCAATTAAGACTTAAATCTTCATGTTGGAGAAGGGGGCAAAACATTACCCTCAACAAATGTCTGAAAAACACACAAACCGTCAGTGCGGATAGCTTGTTTTTTGTGAATTGATGAGTCCACGAAAAAGGAAGCTAATGATGGACGTTTACATGATTGATGGAGTTTAGTCGAGTTATTGAGAGAAGCTTGATTATCAGAACTATGTAGGATACATTTCCATGATCTCAGAGAAGATTTGTTTTGGCCCGGCAAATTCTCAATATAATTGGAAATTGAGAGGTGCTACGTCCACAACATTTTTACAACATTTTCACAACAAATCATAGGTGGTTAGTTATTATTGGTTCAAATTTGAACTTAACACTAAGATTACTTTTTTGCCCCAACAATAACAACCAGTAACAACCTACTACTTAAGATTTGTTGTAAAAATGTTGTGGACATATCATTTCTCTTGGAAATTATCTCCATCTCCATCCCCATATTTATATTTGAATTTTTGCTATCCATATCTAGCAACGTTTTCACATCAATTACGGTATCCTTCTCAACTTCCAGTTGTTGGCCATTATCCAAAACCAGAGACATATCTGACTTCTCAGTTACTAGAAGAGTCCTAGTTGAAATGCATTCCTTAGAGATAGGATCAAGCTTATTCAAAAAATTTCCGTTCAAAATTTGTCCTACTAAGTCATTAGGAGCCACCAAACTATTGACCTCCGAATTCCCTAATGATTATGAATTTGAAAGTGAGGAAGGATCTGGGTTTTGAGAGGAATTGGTTTTGGCTATAAAACTATCCCGCTCAAAATTTGAATTTTGAGAGGGATCAGGGACTTTTGAATTAATATGACCCTTCGAAAGTTTTGGATTATCCAGCTGTTGTCTAGCTGTCTTCATGTTGGATTCTCCAGCCATCGGAGGATGCAGTGGCTGGTGGTGGATGTGAGAGGGTCCAACTACACCTTCTTCCCCCTCAAAGACATGTATGTCCTCATCATCATAATCAATGAATTTGGACTAGCTGAAATCTTCTTTTCTTTGATTGGTTTTTGGGGCCATTGCACGTAGCCATGGACCAAATTGAAATTCATCATCCTTTGTAGAAAGACAACCTTTATGCACCTCTTGACGTTCATGATCCTGATGACCAATTATGCCACACTGATAACAAAAAGTAGGCAAATTACGTTCTTAAAAAAGACCTAACCTTCTTCCACATCTTTGATATAAATCATTTTTCCTCTCATTAGAGGTTTGGTGACATCAATATCACCCGAATCCGAATAAAAAGACCCCAAGCAAGACCATTCTTTGGGGCATCAACCAAAAGCAGGACCCCAATCTCATTGGCAATCCGGTACCAACATATTCGTTCATGCTTTTAATGGGAATGTTGAAAACCCGAATCCAAAAATGGGAGTATTGTAAAGAAACATTACCTAGATTTAGGTCACCAATAAAGCACTTCAATAATATCAATCTCCTATTAAAGGACTAAGGATTTCTGTCGAGAACCTCCACCATGTCCTCTTTGTTTACAAAGATAGCCACAAACAAATTGTTTCCAACCTCTTTAATAGTAACACCACTTGAACAACTGCATACTCTTGGTGCGATAGTCACTCTACAAGTATAAGTATTTGTGGGGTGTGGGGGGCAAGAACCAGGGTTCAAGTCTCTAGGAGGGAGACTCACACATATATACACTTAGATTAGGCTAGAGTAGAAATTCTATTTTATAAAAAAAAAAAAAAAAAAACACCACGTGAAAAAAAAAAAAACTTAATACTTTTTGAAATTTCACACGATTTACCATATATATTGCACACTTGACAAATTTTGGATTAATATTGGGTAAATTACAAAGTTGGTCTTATTCATTTACATTATATTTCAATTTTGTCCCTAAGCTTTCAATTGTATCAATTTTGTCCCTAAGCTTTCAATTGTATCAATTTGGTCTCCAATATTTTCAGTGTCGTGTTAATTTAGTCTCTGCTGTTATCTCTTAGATGAAAAAAGTTAATGTGTTAAACAAAATAATAATAAAAAATATCCACACACATCAACTACTAACTGTACTCCCTCATGATTATGAGTCCGTTTGGATAGAACTTATTTTGCTGAAACTGAAAACTGAAAACTGAAAACACTGTAGCAAAATAATTTTTAAATGTGTGAATAGTACTGTAGAACCCATTTTTAATGAAAAAGTTGCTGAAAAGTGAAATTTGTAGGACCCATGAACAGTGCACAAATGCACTGTTCATAGCTGAATAGTCAAACCTTGCAGCTGGGTTAAAAAAAAAAAAAAAAAGAAAAAAGAAGGAAGCAAAACGCGACGTGAAAACGCAGAAGTTGTATCCAAACTCCACCTATATATATATAAAAAAAAACACTTCAAATGTTCACACGTTGGGGAACATTCTAAAATCTCACTTCTCTCTCTCGTTAGATTCGTTCCCTCTACCTCACTTTCCCTCTCCCTAACTTCTTACTTTCATTTAGTTTTCCTTTACTTTCTCATGAACCAAACATGTTAAAAACTTGAAAATTTCTCTTCTTGCAATGGTTTGGAATGTGTTGAATTCTTCAAGTATGAATGAAACATGGCCGAAGTTTTGCTCTGGAACCCATCTACTAGAAGTTACAGGTACATGCCAAATTCAAGACCAAGACCAAGACCTCTTTCCAATGAGTACTTCTCTTTTGGTTTCAGCTATGATTATTCCACTAATGATTACAAAATATTAAGGCCCTACGCTTTTATCATAATATTATAATAATTTTCAAAGGAGGGTTGGACTTCAACTTAACAACAGATCATATTCAGGTCGAAATGTTTTCGCTCAAGACCTTTAATTACTTGGAGTACGATTCTTCATGAAAAGAACAATATCTGTACCCACAAGTTTCCTCTTAGCCCATACAATAATGCCTACCTCAAAGGGGCTATTAAAACAGTTAAATCTTACAGTGAGCCTAATTCTATCATTTGTTTTGATTTAGTGGAGGAAAAATTTCATTAATTTCCATGGCCATGCCCAAAAGCAGAAAGGACTTTTGACTATTACTAATCAGAGTTTTGGATTTTTGGAGAGCACCTCTATCTATCTCGGTCCAATCCCAATAACTTATGTGTTGAGCTATGGCCTATGGTTGACAAAGGAATCTTGTTGGACTATATCACTCATAATTTCATTTAGTTTTTTTAACCCATTTGGTTCCTGAGAAAGAAAAGGAAAACTAAATAAAAGAAACTAACCTCTGAGCATGCGCACGCATGCGTGCTCAGAGGCTCTTCTAAGTGAGAGTGTTATTTATTTATTTTTTTTTGAAGATAAAATAATGGTATAGAAAGGATAATGATAACAAAGCAAGGAAACGAAATATAAACCAAATATAGGAAAGTAAATAGTGAATGGATGAAAGATACTTCGCAATGTAAGTCTCATAGATGTTGAGCTTAATTAATATGCTGTAAAAATATTGTTTTGAGCTCAAAAAAAAAAAAAAAAGTTGTAAACATCAAATTCCAAAAGAAGCTATAGAACAGTGGTATTAAATAAAATTTGGTGACAAAGATTCGAAAAAATTTGATAACATTATAATTGCTGGGGAGATTTAAATTTGTTAGGTAGAAGTTTGGAGATGTATGTGTGACTAAAATGTGGGTGTACGACTGTTTTTTTTTTTCTTTTTCTTTAACAGTACATGTGTTAGTTATTTATTTATTTATTATTTTTATAACTATCAAGTATGTGGGTTTTTTTTTTATAATAATAATAAAGTATTAAAAAAACAATAAAGTGGGTTAGTGAGAGAGTGTTCTCATCTTGTAGGCAATATTTTAGTATAAGTTAGACATGTATTTTTACCAAATTATTCTTTAATTTTATCTTTACTTAAACCTAGAGAAATAAAGGTATTTTGGAACAAAAAAAAATCCAATCCAAACGGGGAAAGCCCTTTAAATGGCATAGTTAAGAAGTTAGGGAGACTGAGCGTGAGGGATAACAGAGGGAGGTGAATTTGACAAGAGAGAGGTAGTTTGAGATTTTAGAATTTTCCCCAAATCTCACGTGTGAACATTTGAAGTAGTTTTTTTTTTTTTTTTTTTTTTTTGAGGTGGCAATATAGTTAGTAGTTGATGTGTATAGAAATATGTTTTTTTATTATTCAGTATGACACATAAGCTTTTCCAAGAATAATGGTAATAACTAAATTGATATGATACTAAAAATGTTAGGGACCAAATTGACACAATTGAAATATTAAAAGCTAAATTAAGATATAGTGTAAAAGATAGGGATCAACTTTGTAATTTACTCATTAATATTTGGTATCAATTGTAATAAAAAAAAATATTTGGTATCAATCGTTAAACAAAAAAAAAAAAAAACTTTATTAGTGTGTGGGCCAAAAACTTATTTAGGGTGTATTTGTTTGGAGGTAAAATAGGGAGGATGAAAAATAATGGAGAGAAAATAGGAGTGGGTGTTGTTTGGTAAGGAGAGAAGGAGAGGAAAATTTTGGGTGACGCCCAGACATTTTCCACCTGGGCCCACAAAAAAATTGTAACTCCGATTTGGAGAGAAAATGCTGGAGAAAAGTGACTGTGCAGCAAATGACCATTTCTACCCTTCTTCTATTAGCCACTTGCATTTATCTCAAAAAAATTTGCCCAGTTTCCTTTCTTCACTCAACAATAACTTCATCTCACTATTATTCAACATAGAAGATAATTATAAAATAAAAAAAATACTTGATTGAAGTATCATAGGTTGAAAATGAAAATGCCTTTTCATAAATTTAATAAAATAAAAAAAAAAAAAAATAGAGAGAAGAAAACGGAAATACCTGGGACTACGGTGAGCACCTAAGATCATGTGTTTTTTTTTTTTTTTGAAATGCATATAAGATTAGTTGACATGCAAGTAAGAAATGCAAAAGTGAAAGTATGAGAGGAAAGTCACAAAGAAAAAAAAGGATAAGGGGGAGGAATTTGAGAGATGATTTCATGAGAGAGAGGGGTAAGGAGTTATAGTGAAAATAATATAGGTGCGGTTGTGAGACCCACCAACCTTATATTTTATTTTTAGTTTTATTGTATACTATTTTTTATTAAGCTCCAACAAGTTTTTATATTTATTTTTTATTTTTGTTTTTTTTTTAATTAAGAACCAGAGCAGTTGTAGAATGAAAAAAAAATTATGTTCCTAATGCAAATAAATGGTTAAATTTAAGAAAATGAGATTGGGATTTTAAGGTGTTTCTCATTTTAAATAAATTGCAATTTTCTTATTTAATTATTACAAAGAAGTGGGTGTTGTTTGGTAACAAAGAAAAATAATATAAATTTGTATGTATAATGTGTTAATTTTTATATTATTTAATGAGTACAAATAATTTTTTTTTACCTATTATGTAACAAGGGCATAAAAGTCAATTTATATAAACTACATTTTCTTCTATCTTCTCACTTTTTTCTTCAACCAAACAAAAGACTTTTCCACCCTCTTACTTTTCCACCCCTCCAACCAAACACATACGAAGGAAAACTAAATCTTTTCTATCCTCCCATTAATTTTCTAACTTCCCATTTTTTCATTCCTCCAACCAAATGAACCCTTAGAAAGTACGGACATTAACGGACAAGGGCGTGAGCTTCACATGTTGGCTGAATTAAAAGAGTGGGCTTAGGCTAAGTGTGTATGTGCAGGGATTGGGTCTGAGTAATATAGACCGGGGCTTGAACCAAAAGGCTGAACCCATGGTTGAGCCTCATATCACTCTCGGGCTGGGCCTTAGGTTTAGAGGGCTGGCTGAGTTGGGTTGCAACACCTAATAGGCTCAGCCCATGCTAGGAAGTAATGGGCGGAATTGGGTCACATCCAGCCTAACACGCATATACATTTGGTATCAATAAACTCTCAGGGTGCGTTTGGAGATTGTTGAAAAAAAATTAACCTTTTTACTTTTTGTCTCAATTTATTATTATTTTTTTGTGTGTATAAATAATCTAGTTTTTAGCCATTTTTTTAATGGGTAAAATGCAAAACCGACCCTCTAAGTTTTTTCAGATTTCATTTCAGTCTTCTAACATTGTTTTTGTTCATTTCAGTCCTTTAACTTTCAAGTTTATTCAATTAAGGTTTTTTCATCAACTTTTGTTCTATGTTGTGGTTAATTTTTCAATTTTATAAATTTTTCTTCAAATTTTTTAAATTAAAAAAATTCAATTAATAATTGAAAAATATTTTCCATATTTTTTTTTCAAAAATTTTAACAACAGTTAAAGAAAATGCCTTAATTGAATAAATCATTTAGAGGACTAAAATAAACAAAAGCAAAGTTAGAGGATTGAAATGAAATTTGAAGAAAGTTAGAGGGTCAGTTTTGCATTTTACCATTTTTTAATTTATAAATAAACTAGCTTTTAACCTTTTGTAACCTATTTAACATAAAAGTTACTGATTTTTCAAAAAATATAAAAACAAAAAAGTTACTGAAAAGCGAAAACTATATCTTTTGATATATACTATACAAATAAATTACCGGAAATAAGCAATTCCTAAACATTTTATGAGGCAAGTTTGGATTATTATTTTAAAAAAAGTGTATTTGCTTATGCACAAAGCAAAAAGTTTATAAATGATGGGATTTACATTCCTATTATTTAAAGTCTCACCATTCATAAATTCCTTGTTTGGTTAACTCTGTATAATATGTTCTTAGAATTTTCTTTTTTTATTGCACTCAATAACACTTGCTAAAAAAAATAAAAAAAATGGAAGAAAGATCAAGCACAGTAATAGTATAAATGAAGATGCTCCATTCAATATTAATTATAAAGAAATAACATAACATCCATAAAGGAGACTATAAAGTATACGTGGATGTTTATACTTGATAAGAAGTGCTAAAAAAAAAAAAGAGGCCAGTAGGGATGGCCATACCCATTGGTTAATGGATATCCAATTCTATCCGATCCAAATATTTTAGGTAATACCTGGTTCTTAATGGGTAAAAGGTAATTGGGTAGGGTTTGGATATTACTCAAAATTTTCAGGTAGGGTTTGGGTATTACCCATTTAACTAATTAAATCTAACCTAAACCCAACTTAACCAAATTATTATGAGTGAACCCTAATCCACCCAATAATCAAAACTACCAAATTGCTCATAAAACTTGAAAATAACCAAAGTACTCCTAAAATCCTCGAAAATTGCTGAAACGCTCCCTAAACCTAAAAAATAACTGAAATACTCCTGAAACCTAAAAATTACCAAAATACCTCCTAAACCTAAAAAATTACTAAAATACCTCTGAAACCTAAAAAATGACTAAAATACTCCATAAAACTTAAAATTATTAAAATACCCCCTAAACCTAAAAAATAACCTAACTCTTGAAACCTTAAAAAATGATCGGAATACTCTCGAAACCTATAAAATAACTAAAATACCCCTAAAACCTAAAAAATGACAAAATACCACTGAAACCTATAAAATGACAACAATGCCCTAAAACCTATAAGATGATAAAAATACACCCTAAACCTAAAAATGACTAAAATAGCCTCGAAACCTAAAAAATGACCGAAATATCCTCAAAACTTAAAAAATAACCGAAATACCCCCAAAACCTAAAAAAAAATTACCAAAATACCCTGAAACCTTAAAAATTACCAAAATACCCTTGAAACATTAAAATTACCAAAATATCTCTGAAACCTAGAAAATTAACGAAATAGCCCAAAATCTAAAAATTACCGAAATATCCCTAAAACCTAAAAAATGAAAAAAAAAACCCCATAACCTAAATAAATGACCAAAATACCCTTAGAATCTAAAAAATGACTAAAATGATCAAAATAACCTCGAAACCTAAAAAATTACCGAAATTCTCTCAAAACCTACAAAATGACCGAAATATTCTTAGAATCTTTAATTTGACAAAAATACCCTTGAAACACCCAAAATAACCCAAACCTCTATTTTGGTAATTTAAGAGGTTTCAGGTGTATTTTAGTCATCATAGAGGTTTTGGAGTATTTTGGTCACTTTAAAGGTTTCAAGGGTATTTTGGTCATTTTAGAGGTTTAGGGCTATTTTGGTTGTTTTATAAGTTTCAGTGTATTTTTGGTAATTTTAGAGGTTTAGGTTTATTTTTTATCATTTAAAAGGTTTTGGTATTTTAGGTTTTGGGTGTATCTTTATCATCATATAGGTTTTAGGGGCATTTTTGTCATTTTATAGGTTTTAGGGGGTATTTTGGTCATTTTATATGTTTTGGGGGGGGTATTTTGATCATTTTTAGATTTCAGGTTATTTCAGTCACTTTTTAAGTTTAGGGGGTATTTTGGTAATTTTAAAGTTTCGGGGGTATTTTGGTTAGTTTTTAGTAGGCCTGTCCACGGGTTGGTTTGAGTTGGGTTTGTGCCCAACCCGAACCAACCCGATAAGTTCGGGTCTCTAATTTTTGGACCCGCCACCAACCGGTGAACAGAATCAATTCAGGTGGTCGGACCTCCTCGGACCAGTCGAAGTTGAAATTTTTGAAACTATGCTAGATTTCGCCCGGAAACAACCAAATTTGGTTGAGATTAGGCTGAATCGCCGAGATCTGGCCGGATCTCGAAGAGATCTCGGTAGATCTTAAAGAGATCTGGCCGAATCTTGACGAGATCTCGCCGGATCTCAGCGAGATCTCGGCGAATCTCGAAGAGAATAGGCCGAATCTCAACGAGATCTCATCGGATTTCAACGAGATCTTGGTGGATCTCGAAGAGATAAGGTCGAATCTCAACTAATTTGACAAAATGACTGGCGAAACACACCCATCGGAAGAGAAAAACTAATTTTCTGGTGTACATATGGTCAGATTGGTTGAGATCTCGATTTTTAAGGTCAAACCTGTCATCCGACCCGCCGGTATTGGGCTTTAGGGACGAAGACCCGCCGTCGACCATCACCGGCGTCGGGTCGGATGGTTTTCGTGCCGGGTTGGACGGATTCTTCGAGTGGGTCGAGCTACGGTTTTGTTTGGATACCCTTAGTTTTTAGGTTTGGATACCCCTAGTTTTTAGGTTTCGAAGGTATTTCAGTCATTTTTTAGGTTTAGGGGGTATTTTGGTCATTTTTATGTTTCAAGGTTATTTCAATCAAATTTTAGGCTTTGGAGGTATTTCAATCGTTTTTTAGGTTAAGGGGGTATTTTGGTAATTTTAAAGTTTTGGGGGTATTTTGGAAATTTTTAGGTTTTGTGGGTAGTTTGGTTATTTTTTAGGTTTTGAGGGGGTATTTCAGTCATTTTTTGGCTTAGGGGGGGTTATTTTGGTAATTTTTAGTGGGTTTTGAGTATATTTGGTGATTTCAGAGGTATTTTGGTCATTTTAAAAGTGTCAGGGGTATTTTGCTCATTTTAGTGGTTTTTAAGCATAATTGGTGATTTTAGAGATATCAAAGGTATTTTGGTCATTTTAGAGGTTTCATGTATATTTTGCTCATTGTAGAGATTTTGAGGATATTTTGGTCATTGTAGTAGTTTTGAGCATATTTGGTGATTTTATAGAAATTGAGTTTGGGTAGGATATGAATATCTATGGGTAAACAAACTGAGTAACAACTAGGTATGGGTACTAACTGGATAAGATAATCGGGTATTTATGGATAAATTAATTGGATTGGTATGGGAATACCCTACCCATGGCCAAAAATACTTGCTCAAAAAATTCTTAGAACTTACTATTGCACTCAATAATACTTGCTCAAAAAATATACAGAAAATGGAAGAAAGATCAATCACAGTAATCGTATAAATTTAAATGAAGATGCTCCATTCAATATTAATTATAAAGAAATAGCATAACATCCATAAAGGAAACTATAAAGTATATGTGGATGTTTATACTTGATAAGAAGTGATAAAAAAAGAAAAAGAAAAAAAAGAGGCTAGCACTAAAACCAAAAGATTTAATATTTGTCATCATATCACTAATCTTCAGTATGTAATATTAAGAATCCATGGCAATGCAAACTATTCTTTCCAACTTTCTGAAAAAGGCCTTCCATCGCCGAAGTTCCCATGATGTATGTAGACTTCTTACATTAATTTTGATCTGCATAAAAAATGTATACTTTATTAAAATGTGAGACATGACTTTTGTATCAAATAAATAAATATAGAAAAAAGAAGAAGAAGGTGAGAGACAACGTAATAAATCAACTTCCCTTTAGTATGTATTACCATCCAGGAAATGAAACAAAGGTGGCCAAAAAAATTTCATTAATAAGAACTGATAGGATGGCACGACTAACATGGATGAGTACATAACAAGGCAACTAATAGAATACCAGTCTCGTTACACTCATCCAATGATTTTTGAACCCACGACTTTAGGTGCCAAAAATTCAAAACTCCAAGATGAAGAATAATTGAAAATTGTTTAGCTTTAGAAAGTCTAGAAATAAGTAGTCCAAAGAAATATAACTCACACCACTATTAGCAATCATATTCAAATCATAACTCATAACTCCTTAATTCAGAAACAAACCTGTTAGAATTGGTGTGCACCAACTCTTACGAATGCACAGCTACAAGGACAATCTTCTTCAGAGCACTCCTTAAATGTTTCCCACTCTGGAGGAATAACATTATCTATCCAAATGCAGTCCATATTTGTATTTAGAGAACCAGCCAAGAGTGACCCTCGTCTTCCAATGTCAAATGAGGGATTGAATCTATAACCATTTCGGTTACCAACTGCATATGCAAAATGTTCTCCTGCGTCAAACACTCTTTCCAAAATATATTCCCCATCCCTTTGTGTCAGCTCAAACCATTTTATACCCACTTCATCCATATCATCCTCCAGCAAAATAATGACGTATACAGCTGCTACGTCCACAACCAAAGAAGCGAAATACAACTTCAGTTCATCTGGATCAAAATGATCAGGCAATAATGCAATTGAAGAAACATATTCTCCCAGTCTATCTAAATGAAAAATGTGAACTTGACCGCTAGTGTCTAGACAAAACAGCTTTCCCTCATGTAATACCAAACCACAAACACGTATATCAGTTGCCATATCGGCAGGTACAACATATCTCCTCCACCCCCGTTCTTCAGTGTGTAAGAGCACTTCCACCTCATCTTCGCTATGTTCAGCAAATATAGTTATATTGCCATATTCCAATGGGGAGCTGGAAAAAACTCCAATATGATCAGCAAGCTCCCATGGAACATCAGCGAGACTATGATTTCTGCGGTTTACCACATCATAGTAGGTGATGTGTTGTCTATACGAAAATAGCAGCCATCCATCAATAGAATACCCTCTTAATTCAGCTTGATCCAATTCCAACCATGGTATGACAATGTCCATATAGTCCCCTTGGTTTTGGATGTTGCAAACACGGATAAAATTTGATTCGGGGTTGTGCACTATGAGGTAAGTGCCTGGAGTATTGACGGGCGTTATAAGCATGTTTGTGTTATACAAAACCTGTAACATCATAAATTAGTCTTATCAAAATAGTATACAGCATCTAATATATCAACTCAAATAGTCAAATGCCAAACAATTACAAAGCTACCCAAATACCTGAATATGATGCTGAAAATCATTTGGATGCAGAAATTTTTTAGGATGCTCATCTTGCAACTTATGGATTACAGACAAATCTGCAACCAGTTCCTCTAGGGAAATTTTGGGTCCCTATCAATTAAGAAGCCATTTTCTAGTTAAGATTGTTAGATAGATGATCATAAATACCAGTATCACCAACATCAATAATAGAGTAACGTATCAGCTAATAGACCCCAATGACAAGAACTAATAAAAGAAGGGAATAATAAAAAGGGTAAAACTCTATTCCTTAAGTTCCCTCTTAAATTCAACCATTCGTCCAATTATAAAAGAGAAGTGTTACATCCACAATATTTTTACAATATTTCATAACAAATCACATGTGGTTAATTGTTATTGGTTCGAATTTAACACTGAGATTACTTTTTATACCCAACAATAATAACCAGTAAAGACCTGTGACTTAGAATTTGTTGTAAAAATAATGTAGACATATCATTTCTCATTATAAAAATCAACAAATGGCCTTAAAGCTTTAAAAGACTAAATTTTATAGGAAAATTTTAAGAGAAAGAAATTTTTTAAGAGAAAAAAAGTTGTACAAAGAGAGAGAGAGAAAGGCTGGTGAAGCCATAAAGAGAAGGAGCAGTTTCTGAAGGAGAACAAGAGCAAAACAATATTATTAAGATAAAGTCCAATTGTAGCTTTAACTGAAGCTTTTCTGAGATTTTAGTGTTGGAGTAATTTGATTGAAGATGTCTGGTTTCCCACATTGTAGATGGGATTATTAACGCCCTGTGTGTTGATTTCTATAATTGGACAAATAGTTGAAATTTAAGAGGGAACCTCTATTCTATTCCCTTTCACTTAAACTCTCAACTAAGGAAATGAATTTTTTATTCTCTCCATTAAAACTCCCAAATAAAAAAATAGAAGAATATTTTAAAATTATTTTTTCCATTCCATTCCCTCCTCCCAAACCGTAAAAAATAGCAATTAAGGTAGTATCTAAGCTTTGTCATAATAAAAATTAAGAATTTTCCCTTCCCGACCAGAGTCTAGCGTGTGGTGTTTTCCTTGAGCACATCTATATTGGATTATTCAGAATGGACCAACATATACTAATGCATATCACAATATAATTTGTCCTAATATTGAATTAAAGTTTTTTTTTTTCATAAATAGATCCTATACAGTATATATGTAAGTTTGTCAAATTTCAAAAAAATAAAACAGAGGAATAAACAAATGAAACAAAAACAGATGAATATCAAATATGTAAGCCTAACCTTAGTAATCTTTGACAAAGCATTTTTTTCTTCCTCTTCTTCTTTCTTGTTCATCTTTTCTTTGCTCTTCTCTTTGTTTTTTAAACTTTTGGTTTTTTTTCTTTTTCTTGTGCCACAACAAACTTGATTGAGTTTATCAAACAAGTAAGGCAAGGCTATATAGTCAATTTGGTTCCCTACATGAGATTACATGTGACTGCAAGTGAGAAAACATGCGCATGGCCAAATTTGGCTCAACTCAGCTTGGGGACCAAAATACCATGACCTAAAATGGCATTTACTTATTTTTGAAGTTTCATGATTTTAATCGCATGCTTAGGTTCACAGATGATGTATAAGTCCGTAGATATGAAGCCACAACTACTCAGCTATTCAACTTGTTTTATCTAGTGTAGGAGCACCCATAAACTAAATAATCTCAGTTTTTACACCAAAATTCGGTCCCATATTGACTTGGGATCCAACCTCAAATGCTTTTTTTATTGGTAAGTCACTTATGAACTTGGTGTGTCTTGAATCAATACCTCATCCTCCACCTTGCTATTACAATGGAAGTTGGTGCCATTTGAACATGAGCTCATAGGGTGTTTTAACTACTCTTCATCTAAAACTGATTTGACATTAACCTTTTTTGGAAATGATACAAGGGAATATGTCTCAAGTAAGGAATGCTTCTAGATCAAGATATATAGTGATTATTTGTCATGCTAAATGAGAATGCTAAAGGAAGGGTCCAATGCATGTACTTCGGTGACACAAATCTTAAACTGTTGAGTTTTCGTGTGCTTTGTTGTATATGGGGGAACCTATCTCTTATTTGTAAAATTATCAAATATTTTCAATTGTGATTAGAGTCTGTAAGATGTGGCTGTGTTTGTCTTTGCTTGGTGGTAGGTTGAGCTTTCTAAACTTAGTCATGTGTTTTAATACCTAGTCTCTTTGGCTAGGTTTTGAGTGAGTCTTTTTTGCAAAATGAGTTGGAAAAGCATTTTGAGTAGGACAATATGAGAAATTGTAATGTTAGAACCTATTTCAGAAGAATGAGTATGGGAAGTTTGTATTCAAAACAAAATATTTTACTTGCACTAAGAGCAGAAATTTCATTTTTATCGTTCTTTTTATTTGTTAGAATTTTTTTGCTCCTTACTAAACTTGCATTATTATTACAGATTTGGAATTTTTTAACATTTCATTGTGATATGTCTAGATATGTTTTGTAGAGGAGAAATTATGAGATTTAAAGAGATTCTCAAAGGCATGGATACTGACAACATTGGACCTGTAGGAGTTTTAAAAACTGAAGCATGAATCCCCACAAGCAAGGATACAACTATTTGAATTATGATTTTTTTTTTTTGGGGTGGGGGGGGGGGGGGATTTTTAATTTATTTATTATTGTTGATACCATTTACTTTGATTAGTTTGCGGTATTCACCTTGCATCTTGGTCATATTATTTTGCTGTGAATAGATATTCCATACGAAAGTATCCATGCCAATTAATAGTTGTAAACAATATTATACAGTATTACTATCACATTTCTGTTTTTAAAAAAAAAAAAAAAAAGTATCTGTGCCAAATTTACTTATGCACCTAATTGTATATTCATGAACTTGCATCTTATTTGCATACACCTCTAATAATGCAATAATAATTTATTATCTAATTAAGGACTACATATTGCCGTCATTTACAACTTTTTACTATAAGGTAATTAATTTGAATGGCTTGGAAACACTCTGCCATCTAAAATGATAAAATAATAGCTAATCTAGCTCTAAAAAAATAGCCATAGTGACATTCTAATATAGCTATTTTTTTAGAGCTGGATTAGCTATTATTTATTCTTTGTACACTATGTAAATGATATAACAATATGTGCATAATGCGCATTGCGCTGGTATAAGGCTAGTTTAATTAAATTTGAAGCCATGCATTCCACAACAATCCTCTGGAGATTTGAATCCGCTGCAAACTCAATAGCTCTATATAAAGTCTGGGCATAGCTTTCTTCTAAGTCAGTTCTGGGTTCAAAGTGGTCACATGTCACGCCAATGCAGAAACCTTCATAAAAAAATGGGGTGCGAGTGTGACTGTAAGGACTGGGAACCAGTGAGAGAGTAAGAGGAAACTAGGGGTAAAGTAAGGATGACATTTCAGGAATATCAGGGTCCACCATGATTTTTCCTAATATGAAATGCTATATTACCCATTGATGGAACATGAAACCAAAACCCAAACAATAAGTGCATTGGCGCCCTGAACCTTCTCTGTGTTTCTCAATAGACCTCCATAGCCACTGCATACACAGAGAGATAAAAGTGGGGATTGCAGAAAGACCAGAAGAAAAGGCAAAAGATTAAGAAGCTTCAAAAGAGGGAAAGCCTAAGTTCCTAACATGCCCAAAAAGGATTTGTAGCATTTGTGCTGTTCTTTCTTACTAATTTACACTTTTGAACTTTTGAGCTTAATTTTTTTCCCCACTCAATTCATTAGAATGGCTTTTGGGGCTGTGTGATGAGGCCTCTTTTTTCTTTTTTTGTTGGGAAACCAAACTATTTCATTAACTCAATAAAGGAAGATTAAGGTACATGAAAATCAGAAACAATCAAACGAGATAAGTCCTCTTGATTGCAAAATATGAGTTTTTTTCCCTTGTTTTCTATAGTTTTATCGGCTGCAGCATCATAATTTTTTAAATTCGTGTGCTTTGTTTGTTTTGTTTTGTTTGTTTGTTTTTATTTATTTATTTATTTATATATATTGGAAATTCTTAGCTATTGTCCAAAAATATGTAAACTTAACAAGATGTGGTTTGCAGTTTGCATTTTGGTATGGGATTGTGATTTCAAAATCTATTGGAGTCTTCAGTATGTTTTAATCGTTAATTAATAAATCACAAATGTTTTGAAAATGTATTACCTTGTATTTGTCCTTACCTTCACTACCTCATGAGTAATAAAGTAAGAAAGAGCACTTCAACATTTCCTACTTGCAATACACATTTGCACGATATATATTGCTGGTGAAATACTAAAAGGTAGTTGTTTTTGTTGATTCCATATGAAATTTTACTCTCTCTCTCTCTCTCTCACACACACACACACATATATACTGGAAAGGGACAACAATGAACCACAGGAAAGAAGCGAAAAAGAGAAAAGCAAAATGATATTGACACTGGCAAAGCTGTTCCGAGCAATATCGGAGCTGAACGTGGGTTTTACATGCTAGTGGTATATTGGAAGA
The DNA here is from genome assembly GCF_040712315.1 of Castanea sativa. NCBI lineage: Eukaryota > Viridiplantae > Streptophyta > Magnoliopsida > Fagales > Fagaceae > Castanea > Castanea sativa. The sequence continues at coordinate 7,920,432 of NC_134014.1, read as the reverse complement.
GCTTTACATCTAAAAGAATCTTTCCTTCTCTACATTGGTTTTTCTTTTCTTTATTATCATTATTATAATTACTACTACTATTAGTAGAAGTAATAAAAAAGACATATTAATTAGGGAAGTAATAAAGAGTATGACTTCAGATAAAATAAAATGAAGGAAAGAATACATGTGTTCGACTAACTATTTTGTTAAGGATCAATAGCTAACTCCAAAAAAGAGCTGAGTTTCTCTGTCGCTAGTGAATGTTTGACTCTCTAACCTCTCCTAGGCTGAAGAACTGGTTTGTCCCTTTTGTTGAAAAGGTGTCTTTTGTTCCTAATTGTGACAAGGTCACCCTAAGGCTCGTGGGGTTTTCTTTCTTTCTTTTGGGGTTTGGGAAACACTCTCCTTATTCTTTCTTTTCTCTCATTTGTCCATGGAAGACCTGACCAAACAGTGGACGGAGCTCTCTCTTTCACATAGAGAGGGACCAAAGTTTCAGCTTCATCAAGATCTGGCAACAACAGAATACATCATAGCTGCTAAATTTTTGACAAAAAGAGCCTTGAATATTGATGCCATAGCAGCTACCTTTAAACCTCTGTGGCAATCAAAAAATGGCTTCAGGGTTAAAAATCTTGGAAACCATTTTGTCCTCTTTATTTTCGACAACAAGGCAGAAGTAGATACTATACTATCCAATGAACCTTGGAGTTTCGACAAACACCTGGTGGTTCTACAGAGGTATGACAAAGATACAGAAGTAGAAGACACGCCTTTCAATTTCACTCATTCCTGGGTTCAAGTGCACAGCATCCCAATACCTTTTAGGAACAAATGGGTAGCAGAAGGCTTATGTGAATTGGTGGGAGAGGTAGCACAACAAAAAATAGTGCAGACCATGGATGGAGGAGGGTTTATGCGTGTCTGTGTTAAGGTTGATATTTCACTACCCTTGTGTCGCGGAAGGGTGATTACTTTGGAGGACAATAAAGATCAGTGGGTACCTTTTAAGTATGAACGACTTCCCAACCTTTGCTATTGGTGTGGCTGCTTGACCCATAATGATAGAGATTGAGACTTGTGGACGGAGAGCGAGGGTACTCTGACTGAGGCAGACAAACAATATGGCCCATGGATAAAAGCTTTTCCATTCACAGGCTATCATAAGGCAGTAGTTATGGTACCTGGTTACTACGCAAAAACAAAGCCTCGATAGACCAGCAATGCTTTCCCTGAACCATCCCGGACGCCACCAACGACCATTACAACGACATGGAACCAGACCAACACAGCCCATCCAAAAAGGTAACCGTTGACACTGGATATTCCTCCAATTCAAATTTTGAACGATCCTTTCCTTAATGAGAATACCACAACTGATGCCCCTCATTTAAGCCCCGATTTTATGCCACATGACACGCAAGACCAATTTCAAAAACACCTAGACGAGCTGGACCATGACTTAAGCAAATTTGACTTACCTGCTGAGGATAGTATCAATCAGGAAATCCCACCAATCACAAAATCCTCCCCAAATCAATCCTTACCCTTTCCAAACTCTACCCATCCCAAAATATTCTCCCAGTTACCTACCCTATCTCCATCACCCACGCCAAGTCCAACTCACCCATACCACGTACCTGAGCCAACCTTACCACCCTTAAACACTCCCATGGAAAAATAAAATTTGGCAGACACCACCATCAACCTTCTTCCCTAACCAACATGGAAGCACATACCACGGGTAGATAGTAAATTGGCCACGGGTAAGACAGAAGTGCTAGGGCAGAAACGTGCAGCTACTCACTCTTCTCATCAATCTGAGTTACCTAATAAGAAACATGTGGTTTCACAGCTTGATATGGACAACGCAGAGATATTGGCGGAGGCTGGTTCCTAGCCCCGCCAGAAGCAATGAGTCTACTTGTGTGGAACTGTCGTGGGCTTGGAAATCTACGTACAGAAGACCAGCTTGCAGAGATAGTGCGGACAAAAGATCCCTCTGTCATGTTTTTAGCCTAGACATGAACAGATAAAGCAAGGCTAGAATGGATATAACAACGAATTCAGTTCAAAATATTATTTGAAGCTCCTAGGAGAAATAAGGCAGGAGGTTTGGCTATTTTTTGGAAGGAAGAGTTTAACTTGGACATTGAAACTTTCTCTCATAATCATATTGACACCACCGTCAATAAAAATAAGGATAACGAATGGAGGTTCACGGGCTTCTATGGTGAACCCGATACACAGAAACGACACGAAGCTTGGGCTAAACTTAGAACTTTGAAGAACCGGGGTGTTTCTCCTTGGCTATGCGTCGGGGACTTCAATGAAATAACGCGACAAATCAGAGAAAGAAGGAGGCAGAGATAGGCCACAAAATCAAATGCAACCCTTTAGAAACGTTTTGGATGAGTGTGGCTACATGGACTTGGGTTTTGTGGGTTTCCCCTTCACTTGGTATAAGCATTATACATGGTACACGGTGTGGGAGAGGTTAGATAGGGTTGTGGCGACCAATGAATGGTTTCCTATGTTCCCTGGCACTCAATCCACCATTTGGATGTCACAACTTTTGATCACAAAGCACTTTGGATTACACCCGAAGGTATGGATTCAAGCTTTCAAAAACCGTTTCGCTTTGAACATATGTGGCTAACGGACAAAGGTTGTAGTGATACGGTGGAGGCAGTTTGGAAGGAACCTATAACAGATCCATGGGAGACAAGGGTGCTAAAAAAGGTTGACAAGTGTGGACAAGAATTAGCTCTATGGAGTAAAAAGAGCTTTGGCAATGTGAAACATGAATTAGAAAAAAAAAAAAAAGCAGTTGTAGCAAGCTGAGAGAGAGGCGGTCAGAACTGGTAATTCAAATCGCATGAGAATTCTAGAAGCTGAAGTGAACCTGTTACTAGATAAAGAGGCGAAAATGTGGGCATAGAGGTCAAGGATTATGTGGCTTAATGATGGGGACCGTATTACATGGTTTTTTCACAGCAAAGCCTCTTAACGTCGTCGCCGAAATTACATAAGAAATTTGTATGACCACACGGGCAGATGGTGCACTTGGCCAACATAGATTATAGCCACAATCCTGAAGTTCTATACAGACCTCTTTACCTCAGCAAACCCGAACAGCTTTGAAGAAGTGGTGGAGGTTATTCCTCGGGTAGTAATAGCTAAGATGAATGACAAACTTATTAGGGACTTTACAATGGAAGAAGTGGAGACTTCCCTCAAGCAAATGGCGCCCATGAAAGCGCATGGCCCCGACAATATGCCACCCATTTTCTATAAAACTTATTGGTCTTTGCTTGGTTCGGATGTGTCACATTCAATTTTACATTACCTTAATACTGGGGTGTTACCTCCATCACTTGGACATTCATTTATCACCCTAATTCCTAAGGTAAAAAATCCGGAATATGTGCACCAATTTAGACCGATCAGTTTAAGTAATGTTTTGTATAGAATCTTCTCTAAGGTACTAGCAAACAAGTTGAGAGATATTATGCCACTACTTATCTCTGAACACCAAAGTGCATTTATGTCAGAGCGCCGAATTTTTGATAACATCTTAGCAGCCTTTGAAACATTGCACTATATGAGAAACCACACCAAAGCGAAGACGGGGTTTATGGCTTTAAAGCTTGATATGAGTAAAACTTATGACAGGGTTGAATGGGCTTATATGGAAAAGGTGTTGGAAAAAATGGGTTTTCATGAGAGGTGGGTGAAGCTTATGATGGTATGTATTACAACGGCATCTTACTTTGTTTTGATAAATGGAGAACCTCATGGTGAGATCACCCCCACACGGGGACTTCGCCAAGGTGACCCCTCTCCCCCTCCCTTTTTCTCATGTGTACCAAGGGGTTGCATGGCTTGATAAGTAAAGCAGCCAATGATGGAGATATTGAGGGTGTTTCTATTTGTAGAAATGGGCCTAAACTAACCCGCCTTCTTTTTGCTGATGATAGTCTAATTTTTTGCAAATCTAGTGAAAGTGAATGCCAAAGCTTGCTTAATATCCTTGCAAAATATGAAAGAGCCTCTGGTCAGCAAATTAATAGAGCAAAGACCACCTTGTTTTTCAGCAAGTCCACAGATAATATGAGGCAAACAATGATCAAGGATTTGCTCGGAGTCCCAATCATCTAACACTATGAAAAATACCTTGGTCTTCCATCACTTGTAGGCCGAAAAAAAAAGGGAGAGCTTCACTCATATTAAACAACAGAATTTGGAATAAATTGCAAGTATGGGAGGGTAAGCTTTTATCACAAGCGGGGAGGGAAATTTTGATCAATACAGTGGCTCAAGCTCTCCCCACATATACTATGACATGTATCAAGTTGCCGGTCACCTTATGCCATGAAATTGAGTTGTTGATTTGTAGATTTTTTTGGGGCCAAAGAGGAGATAGTAGGAAGATACATTGAGTAAAGTGGCAAGATTTATGTAGACCAAAGTCACAAGGAGGTATGGGCTTTAAAGATCTCTCACTGTTCAATGACGCTCTCTTAGCAAAACAAACATGGCGACTCTTTCATGATTCTCAATCCCTGCTCTATCGATTGTTCAAAGCAAAATTCTTCCCAAACTCTACAATCATGGAAGCCAAGAATCTAGGCAATGCATTGTATGCTTGGAAGAGTATCCTCAAAGGTAGGGAAGTGATTAAAAGGAGGGCGACATGGAGAATTGGGAGGGGAGATTCGGTCCATGTTTGGGTCGATAATTGGCTCCCTATTAAAAGCCATCCAAAGGTCATTTCACTAAGGCCTGATGGTGGAGAAGCTGTCCTGGTAAGAGATTTGATAGACCCAGTCTACAGAGAATGGAGAGAGGATGTCATTGATGGGATGTTTTATGAGTTTGAAGCCTCCATCATTAAAAATATCCCTCTTTGCCAATCCATTTGGGATGATGTACTGATCTAGCCTTATAACCTAGATGGTTACAAGTTCCTGCCAGATGCTCAACTGATGCAACAACAGGGCCCGTCCAACTTTGAACCCATGAAACCACTGTGGAAAAAAATCTGGAACCTTAGAGTGCCAAACAAAGTAAAGCATCTAGTATGGAGGGCTTGCAAAAATTCCATTCCTACTAAAGCAAACTTGGTCAGGCGCAAAATACTGGGAGATGACTTGTGTGAAGCCTGTAAACAGCATAAAGAAGATACTGTGCATTCACTATACCAATGCCCGATACTAGAACCTCTATGGCGTCACACACCCATGTGGAACCACGATGCTCTCAAGAGGAGCATCTCTTTCACTAACATTATTGAGTTTATTTTTGCAGGTGATAAGGATCCGGAGCTCTTTACCTCAGTGATATGGAACCTGTGAAACCGTCGAAACAATCTTCGACTTGGCAAACCAGCTATACCTGTGGACAAAATATTAGATGCAGCTCGTGACAGATGGCTCGAGACCCTCCCCTCTGAATCACCAACACTACCTAAAGGACAGCAACAACCATCCACTTGGTCCCCCCTGGAGAAAACAGCTACAAAATTAATTTTGATGGCCCCACATTTGCTGATACAGGTACTGCGGGTTTGGGAATCATTATCTGAAACAGTGAAGGCCTTCCTATGGCCTCGTTATCACAGAAAATACCACTCCCAAACACAGTGATTGAAGTCGAGATTCTTGCAGCACGTAGAGCACTTGAGTTTGCCTTGGAATTGGGCTTTGACAATGTTGTACTCGAAGGCGATTCTGAGATCCTGATGAAAGCTTTAAAACAGGGCAGTAGCAGTTTGGCACACTATGGGCACCTTCTACAGGACATTTTATTTCTTAGTTCGCATTTCTTGTGCTTTGATTGTTCCTTTGTACAACGACTAGGATATAAGGTGGCCCATTATTTAGCGAGGAAAGCAAATTCCCTCACACATTTGATGGTCTGGATGGAAGATGTACCACCTGACATTTTCTTTGTACTACTAGCTGATTCAATTGGCCCCCCTTAATAAAGTGATATGATGTCTTCTTTCTCAACAAAAAAAAAAAAGCTTACCCCAAAAAATTTGGTACCTGGGCTTTGTTGTTGTTGGATCAATCAAATAAATTAGAGAGAGAAAAATGAAAGAGTCATCAAGGAAGAAAAAACACTCTGGCCGGAAAATGTGAGCAGCCCAATAAAATGGATGGAGTTGAATTTGATGACCACAATGGTGCTTTCATAGATTTTTAGGATTAGGTGACAATTGCTATGCCGTAATCTTTTCAAAATGAATCATAATTAAGGCAAAATTTTCTTAACGGATTCTTGCTGCCTAGAACTATATGATTTTGCAATTTCCCCATTTATCTTATCTATGTGATTTCAACTTCTCATATTTAGTAGCAAGAAAAGGATTTTTTTTTTTTTTTTTGGGTATAAAAGCAATAATGAAAAAGATCACGACTATAGAAAGAGAAAGGATCAATGTTCTAGATGTACAAGGTACTCACAGAAAGGTATCAGAAGAACTTAGACCGCCAACAATGAAAATTATTGAACAAAAAATGCCAGAATCTTCCTAAATAAGATATTAGGGTTATTTACATTATCCGATTCCACTGTAAGCTATACCATGATGGTGGCATTTGCAAGCTATAGTTCATTGCTGAAATTTGATTAAAACAATCAATTACTGAAGTTAACATGGACAACCAGTTTTATTTTGAGGATAACTCTAACTGTATTTTGCTACTGTTAATTGATGGTTAAGGTTCATTTCTTTGTTTTCTTGTTAGAAACTTAATGAACTGCAGAATGGTTAAGGTTCATTTCTTTGTTAAATGTACCTTTTGCTTTATTTTCTTTCTGTTTTTGGTCCAAGTTCAAATAGCTTGCTAATCAACAGAACATATGGACAAGGAAAAGAATAGTTATTCTGCAGCAAAGAATCCCCTAAGCAAAAAGTAACCAAACATCTACAAATCCACAATTGCTCATTAGCTGTAAAATCTCAAACTTACGTTCTGGTTTATGCAGCTGAATGAATTGGATTGGGGTCTCGTGGGATGTATAATATGGCATTCTTCAGTCTACACAAAGGTCAAAACATTATGCCTCCTTTCATTCTGTGCATTTGTACCTCTCCCCTATGCTTGGAGACATCTACAAAAGAACTTAGCCATTGTTAACTACGTACATATAATATGCTTGAATAAGAAATAGAGCATCTTTAGGGTGTCATGCCATCCAAAATCTATCTATATATATATATATATAAAGTAGAGACCTTGTGCGAGAGAGCAAGAGGTTCTACCATGTGACGCATTCTTTAAAATTTTCTTTATTTAGGCCCACACATCAATAAAATTTGCATTTACATTATAGTATTAGTTCATTGAATTAATTAATGGAGTAAATACATATATTAATTATATATTATTATACATCAATCATTTATATTAGAGGAATTTAAATGATTATTATTATGACAAAATTTAAGTACAAAATTAGCTATAGCCTAAGGCTACCACCTAACTTAGTATCTTTTTATTGGAGTTAAATTTTGACAAATTCACTATTGGATTACATGTTCTTCTTATATCTTTCATGCTTGTAAAATTTCTAGAAAATCAAAGATATATCAATAACTATGTCAACAATATATTGTTTAAATTATAAGTTTTTGTAGTCTAAGATTATACATAAAATATAAGCTTATAGATCATATAAATAATATTTGATTGACACAAAATTTGATATGTGTATTAAGAATGTAAAGAACATGTAATTCAATGGTTAGATTTTCAAAATATGTAGAAATGCTTATTTTATTGGATAAGGTTGTAACCTTAGGCTACAACCAATTTTGTAATTAAACTTTGTCCTTATTTATATATGTATTATATAAGAAAATATTTGTATTTATATTTATAACAATTTATTTAAAATATAAAATTCTTCCTTATATAAGAAAATATTTTCATTTATAACAATAATAATAATTGATTTAGAACGTTTAGTCATTTTGACAACAATTGACACAAAAGTCATAAAAAATTAAATATTTGTGAATTTACTTAAGTTAGTCCTTCTATTTAGATTTCTTAACTTCTTTTAGTGATATTATATATATATAACCAATATTGTAGTATTTATTTTATGTAATTAAAAAGATAACTAATCTGAAAATAAATATATTTTTATATATTAATTATTTTAAGTGGTTCAATAATTATTTAAGTATAATGAAATTTTGGTGTTAGTTTTTTAAGATTTATATGATAAAAAATGGATTAGAAATATGGTATTCTTGCACAAATTTAATTACTTTTGCTACCTTGGAAACTAGGTCTAACAAAAAAAGGAAAAAAAATTAATCACCCACAATCAAGAATGTAAAAACAATATTGTAGGCGGGGGTAAGCACTTAGGCCCAGCAAGAATGGAAAGCTTAAGTAATATGGCCCATACAATTAATTTATTAGAGAGTGGGCTCCCAAAGTCAACCTTGATCTGTTTGGATGGTTTTAGGCGGGTGTAAATGCATTTTTAGTCCCTAAATCAATTAGCGTGTGTTATGTTGGTCCTTTGTGTCAGTCAACAGCCGGAAATATCTGATGTGGCAAACGGAGTGTACTGTTGACACAGTAAATGCTAACGTGGTGAATAAAAAAAATTATTTGTTATTTAATAAATGCCAAGTCAACATAAAATAATAAATAAAAAAAGACATTTTCATGTTTTTTTAAAATTCTTTTAAAATAAAATAAGATAATTAAATTAAAAATATTTATTTCTTTCATTATTTTTTCTGAAGAACATGTTCATATCCACTTTCTTTCATTCTCTTTCAAATTCTCATTTCCTAGAAACTACAGAACACACCAAATCCAAAACCCTAGAAATTCCAATTCTCACCGCCGAACCTAAAATCCAAATGCAAAAATTCAAATTTCAAGACAATCCCAATCCGAAAGTGCCTCAAAAGAAAGTATGGAAGAAAAAGGAGCCTACTCCTTCTTCTTCTTCTTCTTCTACTTCTTGTGCTCCTTCTTCATCTTCTTCGAAAAAGCAAACTAAGAAAGTGTGGAAGAAAAAGGAGATTCCAAGGAATTGGCTGGAGCTCCTGAGGGACGTGACGAAGTCGATCCTCTAGAGACTCAGCACGGTCGAGATCCTCGAGACTGCGCAGAAGGTGTGCACACTGTGGCGCAGTATCTGCAAAGAACCTTCCATGTGGCGCGGCATCAATTCTCCTCGCTCAGATCAGTGCTTTGCACTCTCTCTCTCTCTCTCAGCGGTGGGTCAATTTTCATTTTCCCCTCTCTCTCGGTAGTCGACTCTCGCTTTCTCTCTCAACTCTCTTTCAGTTTTCTGTCTTTCTCTCTTTTTCCTATATGGGTTTGATTTGGGTTAAAGAGAGAGAATGAGGGATTGGATCGGTGGTGGTGGAAGTGGTGGTTGCAGATCAGTAGTGGAGGTGGTGGTTGCAGATCGGTAGTAAGTTAGTGGAGGGGCTCAAATCGGTGGTGGAGACTAGCGATGGAGGTGGAGAAAGACAGACTCAGCTCGGTGGAGGTGGAGATCAATGGTGTTGGTTGGGTTTTATGGGTCTGGGTGGCGGTGGTCAACTGGGCTCAGAGGTGGTGGGTAGATCTGGATTTTTTGGCCATTGGTGGGGTTTAAAGGTGGTGAATCGGTGGAGGATTTTCTTGGTCTATTGTTATGTTTGGTTGAGTTTTGATGTTTGGTGTTTAGTTGATTGGGTTCGGTAGAGATGTTTTAGTGTTTTGGTTAAGATGTTGTGTTTTGGTATTTTTGTGATTGTTGGGTTTTAGTCTCATTTGAAGATTGCTGTGTGTTTTGCATGTTTGGTTGCTAAGAAAATGCAAGAAGAGAAACAATGGGAGAATCTTTTAGATCTGGGTTGGTGTTCTTGGTGTTCTTGTTCAATAAACTTTTAGATCTTAATTCATTTGAATTTTGGTTTTTAATTTTTTATTTAGTTAAAATTAATAAATTAATTTTTTTAAATTTATATGTTGATGTGTCATGGGTGATGTGGATTTTTAATAATATTTAAGTCCTCCGTTTGCCACGTCAGATATTACCGGCTGTGACTGACGGAAATGACCAAAATAACACGCGCTAATTGATTTAAGGACTAAATGTGGTGAAATTAAAATATAGGGACTAAAATGGAAAAAAGCCAAAATGTAGGGACTAAAAGTGCACTTACGCCATTAATTTATTAGAGAGTGGGCTCCCAAAGTCAACCTTGATCTGCTTGAATGGTTTTAGAAGATGGTAATTGAAAAAAATATAGCACAAGGTACCAGAGGGTAGCAAGTTCTTTGATTAACACTTCCTCGAGATAGGCCAAGGAACATAAGTTCATATAATATTCAAGTTTGAATTACTAGATAGTTCTTCACAGGAAGTATTTCCTTTGAGTTTTTTTGTCCCCCTTTCTAGAGGGATTTCCTTTCTTTATATAGTCAGCTGAATTGCATCCTAGCCCTCCAATTGTACCGTTATTAACATTCCTTTGGATGCTTGTCCTATCAACATTTTGTTGGAGGTGGAAAAATGTGTTGCAAGCTGTGAGGACACTGTTCAAGGATCATTCCTCCATTAATGCAGACAACTAAGTTGATGCATTGCATTGAATGTGGAGGTGATGACTACTTTATCTGGATATTTCCCTTCTTCTTTGCTTGGGCATCTTTACTGTCTTCCTCAGTATTTTGTCTTCCGATGCAAGTGGCCTACTCAAAGTAATCCGAGGAACGCTCGCTCTTCAGGCTCCTCGGGGGATCGGCCTCTTTGTCTCTTCTCCTCAGATTCTTATCCATGTGTCAAGTCAGCACTAATGTGTGGGTGGGCCTCTCCACCTCCTCGAACTGGGCCCACAGGCTCTATTTCGTACTTAGACCTTACACTCTCACAAATATATATATATATATATATATATATATATATATATATATATATATGGGTTTAAGTTAGTGAAGTTACACCTGGTGTAATTTTACAAAAATTACACATTTTATCCACCAAAGATCTTTAAGCAATCTAACGGTTCAAAAAACACTATATATCTTAATTAATATAGCATGTTTTACTGTTCTCTCTCTTATTTAGTACAATAAATTATGAAATTCTATTCTGTTTTATATTTTCTCCCTCTTGATGAACCACTATAAAATTTTAAAAAAAAATTCATGTTTTCCCAATCTTTGGCTTCCTCTTGCCATATTTAAAAGAAGAATAATGCTAGAGATTCAAACAATTTTACAAATTTCTTCCACATTAGCTTTTAAAAATAAGGGTAAACTACATAGTTGGTCCCTAACCTTTAGGTTATATGTCAATTTGGTCATTGACCTTTCAAATGTGTCAAATTAGTTTTTGACATTTTGGTGTTGTGTCAATAAGGTCTCTACCGTTAAGTAATTGATGAAATATTCAAAAATGGCTAACGGTTAAAATAAAATATAATTTTCTCGTCACGTAGACTGTTATTGGGATTGCAAGTCACCATAAGCTTTAATTAAAAATAAATAAATAAAACTAATGAGTGAGTAGCCTCACGTGCAAACACGTGAAGCTCAATTTGGGATCATAATCCCTAATGCTATGTTTGGAATTTTGGAGGAAAATGAGAGGAGAGTAGTGGAGAGGAGAGTAGAGGGGAATGGTTATCATTTACCTTGTTTGAATGTTTTTAAAATTAAGTAAGGGTGAGAGGAATAATTAACATTTTCATAGTCTGTAATTTTGTTAATATGGTAAGGGTAAATTTGGTAATTCATTTGGTCAAGCATTTTTATGTTCTACTATCCCTCCAAATCTCTCTAATTTGGAGGAATTAAAAATGAGGGGGTTAGAAGTAGTTAAAACCCCTCCAAATTCCTCCCTCTCCTCCCTTAAAAAAATCCAAACAAGGTAATTTAACTTACTCTCCCTCCCCCTCCTCTACTCCCCTCTACTCTCCCTTCCATCTAAACAAGCTATAAATTTCGTAAAACCACGATTTCACTGGGCAATGAGGAGTGATCAAAAATTCAAAATCCCTAACAGAAAGTTCAGTAAGTAAGGAACAACATTGAATCTCAATGGTGAGGCACGACAGTGACGCCAGGAGGTGAAAACAGGCGGCAAGTCCCTATGGTGACTCCGAATTTTGGTATACTTACTCTTGGGTTGAAATGGGTTTCAATAAAAGTTTGGTGGAATGGAGGAATGCAGGCAATCAATGTTCAAGTTGTATGGTTTTTGGCCAATACCAATACTTTTTTTGGAAGCAAAACCCAAAGTCTAAGTCCAACACATATAACATAAGGTAACATTAACATATCAGAAAAACCATAGCAAATACTACTTCTTAAAACCAAATCACGAAGAGAAAGAGACATAGAGCAGAGCTTTGGTTTGGTTTTGTTTTGTTTTGTTTGGAAAATTATTTGTGGTAGATTGTTGAAGATGGTGAGCAAGACAGAAGAGACCCAATTGAGCAAATCTAGAGGCCCAAGTGGAAATGGAGGAGAAGGGGCTTGGGAGTACCTCTGCCTTTTCTCATCATTGATACGTTTGTGGTGTTATGGTATAATTTTGTCAAATTACAACTGTTTTCAAAGCCAATGTCTGAGTTTTAGTGGCTTTCTTCTTTCATGTTGTTGAAACTTGAAAGCGGAATGCACACACAGAATTTTTTTTTTTTTTTTAATTTTTTTTAATATTGCTTTGTTTTTCTTTTTCTTTTTTGAAAACATATTGCTTTGTTTTTCAGTTAGCATTAGCACAATTACAAGCGTTACAATAAAGTAATATTTTTTTTTAATTAAAGCTTATGTTGACTTGGCAATCCCAATAATGGTCTACATGGTAAGAAAATTTTATTTTATTTTAACAGTTAACCACGTTAAAATTTTCCATCTATTACTTAAGTAACTTGACGGTCGGGACCACATTGACACAATATCAAAAGGTCAAAGACTAATTTGACACATTTGAAATATTAAAGACCAAATTGACATATAATCTAAATATTAGGGACCAAATATGTAGTTTATCCTAAAAACAATTATTAAAGGATATTTATATTTATAGTTATCAAAATGATATTTGCATTTTTTTTTAGTAAGCATGAAACTAGCTTATTTATATCAGTCACAATATCATGTAATTTTCAAATTTGTAAACACAAATAGTATGTTCAAATTATTACACCTTTTTTATTGTCATTCTAATTTGTTTATAAAATAGAACACCAAATTTTACAATTTTTTATAAGTAAAATTATTGAAATATTAGAGGAAACTAATAAAATACACCACACATAATAGAAGGCAATGTAATATGCAGACAGCAAAAAATATTTGACAAGCAGATGCTGGTTGAAAATTAGCTCTAACAAAGCCTTAAGCTTACCTGTTATCAAGAAATTCAATTGAGTCTAGTCTTAACCTTACTTATATTCACTCACTAAAATCAGTTCGTGACACAAAACTGCAGTATTCATTTTATAATAACTAGGATGCAATGTGATGCAAAATTGATCTCCAGCTCAGGAGGAACAACGTTACACAACATTTAATAATTTTTTTTTTTTTTACATATGAGCTACAATGGCTGTGCATTGTAGCTGTGGAGCCAAAAAATATGGCTTTGGCTCCACCAATGTAGCCACATTTTGGTATTTGGTGGTGCTAAAAATAGCAATACAGCTTTTTAGCACCACCAATGCTGGTGCTCTTAAGGAGAAAAATCCACATGTTAATTTTCTTGGATTTGACAAATATTCTTGATATTGATTTTGGTCCATCAATGGAAATTAAGACTCCTTATCCGGAAAAGGTGCATGATTTTATTTGGGAAACTTTTGTGCAACGTGAAGGTATTCAATTTGGTTGAAACTCACAAGGATAAAGCCACAACAAATTTGCGAAGATGGAAATCTTGGATCAATGGGTGAGTATGCTAATTTGTTTGTAGCATTGGCTTCATCTACTACACTTTGGCAAAACGAATTACAAATCAAAAAAATTTTAGCAACATTTATCATAAGCGAGAAAAGAATGGTCAATAGCATGTTGGTTTCACTTGTATTGTTGAAGATAAAGGGATGGAAAGGAATGACTGGACATCAAAAAATCGAGGGAGGATTTTAAAGTCAAACACAAGTTCTTTTTCAAGAAGGGGAGAATGATGCAGGGACATAGTGGCAACTTATGTGGCAGCCACATAGGCGACATGTGCCATTTATTTATAACATTTGTCTTTTATTTATCTTTATTTTTCAGTCAAAGTTAATTACAAGTCTTGTTGGTAGTTGTTCCAGCCTAATAAATCTGATCATAGGGTGATGTGAAGTTATCTAGGGAGTTATCATTTGTATTGAAAGTTATCAAGCATTTAGTGTAGGCATTTATTTCACATACAATGTATTCATCTATAATTATCAATAAGAAATAGGAAGAGAAAAGAAAGTTTCTATGAAGAAAATCATTTGCAAGTGTCTTTACTTTGGAGTTGTGTGACTTGGTCGCGTTGAGTGACATCCACAATTATAAGTAGTGTTGAGTGACATCCGCTACCTCCGATTTAGTGGCATCCCTAAACTATCCATCCTATCATTAGGTTAAATCTTTGATTTAGCCTATCTAGCAGGTCTCTGCCTACATCACATATACTGATATACATCCTCCTACACATCCACTACAAAAAAAAGTGATAAACAAACTCAATCCAAACACATCCAAAAGCCCATCAATGGCACAATCCGGCAAAAACTATCTTCCAATCCTTCTAATAGGAAGATGTGAATAACCCTGCTATTGTCCAAGATCAGTAATTTCATCTCCTGTAAAAGCACCACAAATATACAAATCCCTTAATTCAACTTCATTCGAACTTGGTATGGTAATATTCATCCCTGTTCGGTTTTGGATGTCACATACATGTAGAACATCTGACTCAGGTTTGAGCACTAGATAAGTGTCGGAGTATTGATGTGCAGTATACAATGGCTAAAGTCAAATAAAACCTACAACATCGTCAATTATATATGGCATCTATTATATTAAACAAATACCAAATCATTTAAAATTTGAATAATATTAGAGATACAAACTATTTTACAAAAAAATTTATAAACTGCTGATTTGGTGAGTGATTATTGAAAAATGAAAATGTGATATTAATGGTGGGGCTAGATAAAAACTAATAAGAAATTGACCACATCAATATTTTGTAAAAATGTTGTAAAATAGTTTGTGGTTGTAACATTACTCTTAAAATCTACCCAAATACCTGATTATGAAGATGAAAATCATTGGGACCCAAAAAAATTTTCGGATGATCATCTTCCGACTTATGGATACAAAACGACAACAGTAGCTCTAGTGAGTTTTTGGTTCCCTAATCAATCAAGAAAAAACAATTTTCAATTGACATGGTTAAATAGATAATAATAAAAGGAAGCAAAAATCATGTTTGTTAAAATTTAAATCAATAATTACAACATATCCCTAAATCCTACTATTTGTTTTCACCTTTAGAAAGCCTAGGGCTTGTTTGGTAAGAATTTTTTAAATCTGTTTCCACCATTTAAAAAGCGCGGTTAATGCAGAAAACTAAAGAAAAGAAAAACAAGTTCAGGGTTATTTGAAGACTAAATTGATAAGGAACACGTGAAAGGTTTTCAATTCTTCAACTCTGCAACTTCCCATAGATTCCTTGATAAAATACTTAATGACAAACTATGAATCTCGAGTGTTAGGGCTTGAAGTTACCTTAACAGGCAACAAAGTTCCTCCCATCTTTAAGCAGCCAGTGTTACTCTTGCCATCGTGGAATCTCCCACCAACGCTACAAATGCTGTGAAATATGCTGCTTTAAAATGCTCAACTAAATTAAAATTTTTTTTTCAATTGCACAATTTGACATACTGTATTTGTTTCCCTACTAGAAAAAAATGATTTATTATTTTTTCTTTTTCCATTTTTAAGTTTGAAGTGTTGAACTAATTCTCTTATTAAACCGTACACACACACACATATATATGAAACTAATCGTCTGTGCACCATACAACAACAACAAGAAAAAAAGAGGTAAAATTAAAATAAAAAAATTATGGATCAAAGAGGGTGTTGTTCATCAATGTGTGTAAAATAGCATAATAAGCTATTAAATTTGGACTTTTGAGGCTTTAAGGCAACAAATCACTCGTATCATCAGTCAATCTAAAAATGTATAAATTTAGAGTTTTAACCTATGACATTCGTTTTTTATAATTATGCTCTATAAAAAAAATGTATAAATTTATATTGTTACTACAATAATCATGTAAATATACATGTTACTATTCACATATAAATATATTTTTTAATATTTCTCTTATATGCACAAAAAGATAATTTATATATACTACTAATAAGAAGATTCCCCTGTTTCGTCTTCAATTTTTGACATACCAAAATATCTTCATACAAATTCTAAAATAACATACCATTTTATTTTTTTTCCTTCAAAAAACAAAAAAGGTTAAAAGAGTAATACTATCTCATGTACAAAAGGAAAAAAAAAACCATTATTCTCATTTGTATTCAAATGTTTGATATCTATCTGCATTTGTTATCTATTTGAATTTAAATATGTTTATAAAAAAATACAAAATTACTTCTTCTAAAACAAACCCACTACTTTACATAAAAATTACCCTTTCTTATCCCGTATTAAAATATTCCTATTTGTATTTGTTATCTATTTGATTTCAAATACTTTAATTATGTTTTAGGCTTTTTCTTTTATCTTATTCATTTTGCCTAAAACTTAGGACACTATCTCTATTTCATTTTTAAAAATTATTCTATGTTACCTTGCCTTTCTTTTCTTTTTTCTTTTTTTAAAATAAAATATATCACTTTTAAATATTTTAACACTAAAAAAAAAGCATTATTGCACACGCAGAAAGCGTGTGATAAATCTAATACTTATCAATAGACATTATTACCTTAAACAGAAATTTGAATATACTAATATTTATCAATTTATACAAAATAGACATTACTACCTTAAACAAAAATTTGAATATACCAATACTTATCAATTTAAAGAAGTTAATACCTAATAATAATTCAAAACTTAGGTCTGCAATATTACAAAACCCCCAAAAAGAAATAAATTCTAAAATAACATACCCTTTAGTTTTTTTTTTTCCTACAAAAAAGCAAAAAAGGTTATCTATTTGAATTTAAATATGTTTATAAAAAAATTCAAAATTACTTCTTCTAAAACAAACCCACTACTTTACATAAAAATTACCCTTTCTTATCCTGTATTCAAATATTCCTATTTGTATTTGTTATCTATTTGATTTCAAATACTTTAATTATGTTTTAGGCTTTTTCTTTTATCTTATTCATTTTGCCTAAAACTTAGGACACTATCTCTATCTCATTTTTAAAAATTATTCTATGTTACCTTGCCTTTCTTTTCTTTTTTCTTTTTTTTTTTAAATAAAATATATCACTTTTAAACATTTTAACACTAAAAAAAAAGCATTATTGCACACGCAAAAAGCGTGTGATAAGTCTAATACTTATCAATAGACATTATTACCTTAAACAGAAATTTGAATATACTAATATTTATCAATTTATACAAAATAGACATTACTACCTTAAACAAAAATTTGAATATACCAATACTTATCAATTTAAAGAAGTTAATACCTAATAATAATTCAAAACTTAGGTCTGCAATATTACAAAACCCCCAAAAAGAAATAAATTCTAAAATAACATACCCTTTAGTTTAATTTTTTTTCCTACAAAAAAGCAAAAAATGTTAAAAGAGTAATACTATCTCACGTACAAAAGGAAAAAAAAAACTATTAATCTTACCACCTGTTTGTATTCAAATGTCTGATATCTATCTGTATTTGATATCTATCTGTATTTGTTATCTATTTGAATTCAAATACTTCAATTATGTTTATAAAAAAAAAATACAAAATTACTTCTTCCAAAAAAAAAAAAACCACTACCTCATGTAAAAACTACTCATTCTTATCATATATTCAAATGTCTTATTCCTATTTGTATTTGTTATCTATTTGAATTCAAATACTTCAATTATATTTATATAAAAAAATACAAAATACAAAATTACTAATTCAAAACAAAAAACCCACTACCTCACGTAAAAACTACTCATTCTTATCTCGTATTCAAATGTTTGATTCCTATTTGTATTTGTTATCTATTTTAATTCAAATACTTCAATTATCTTTATCAAAAAATAAAATACAAAATTACTTCTTCCAAAAAAATGTTAAAAGTAATACTATCTCACTTACAAAAGAAAAATAAACAACCTTTACTTTAATATTATTTTTCCTTAAAAAAAAACAAAAATCGTAACTCCTAATTTTAAAATGAAGATGAGAGCACCTCATTTTAGGAAACATGTTTCTATTCAGTTTTTAACCATTATATCTACAATTTTTTTTTTTTTTTTTTGCATTAACCACCTAAATTTTTAAAACACTAATTCATAGAGATAAACTCCATGTTTAAAACAATATCACAATAATTGGATATGATTAATTTTTAAAAATAAAACTCACACATCCACCACTCTCAATTCTCTCTGTGTATATATCAAAAAAAAAAAAAATCTCTGTGTCATCCTAGTGCATTCCCCAAATTCATTTCTAATATAACTTTGAATTGTAGTCTACCTTGGTATTTAATTATTGTTGCTTCATCATAATTTTGAAAAGAAATACTAATGATTTTTTATTATTCTGAGTCTCTAACATTGTTGAATTTTCAGGTGTTTGTGATGGTTTGATACCTAACAACATTGGGGGAAATTGTAGAGTTAAGGATTACTTGTGTGTGTTTTTGCTGGTGTAGGTTTTATTAGTCTAAAGAAACTGTTGGTAGCCACTTCCTTTTAATCAATTTCACATAATTTTTTAGATTTTCCATTGTCACTGATTTTTGTTGTTTTAGTCTCATGTTGTCAATTTAAAAATGCTATATTTATTAAATGAACCTTATTAAAAAATTTATATGATTGAACTATTTCCCTTCTAATGTCTTTTCTTGGATAGGCTACAACAATTAGATCTGGAGACTCAACAGGCTAGTGGAGATACTTGCCATGATCTTATATTACAAACTCAATAGAGCTCACAAGCTTCCTTCGTGTTTGGCATTCAATTTGAAGCCTAACGTATTGCACTTAAGGTTCTAAAAATTAAGTTTTACTAATTCGCGTATAAATTAAGAGGCTTTTCTTTAAAGAAATAATATGTGATTAGTCCCTTTTGCAATAATTTGTTTCTAATTTTTAATATCTTCATTTTTTTTTAATTTTTAATATCTTCATTTTTTTTCTAATTGGATCATAATACTCAAAAAATATTCTTTAGAATATTTATTTGAGTTTATGCTATTTTGGGTTATTGAGAATCATGGAAAAAGAAGTGAAATTTATAATATTCAAGAATAAATCGTTACATTATTTTTAACTAAGGTGATCCACTTTTTGACTTATTTGCAGGTTGATCAGATGGATTAAGAAGAAAGGCTTGAGTTTTCCTCAATGACATGACATCTTCTTCTTTTTCTTTTTTA
Organism: Castanea sativa; assembly: GCF_040712315.1. NCBI lineage: Eukaryota > Viridiplantae > Streptophyta > Magnoliopsida > Fagales > Fagaceae > Castanea > Castanea sativa. The sequence goes on along the minus strand of NC_134014.1, from coordinate 7,900,840 downwards.
ATTTTTGTCCTTTTTTCCCCTTGATGGATTGTTGTTATGTATGTACTAATGTTGGAAACAAGATTCAAAAAAGAAAAGAAAAGCCTTCGATCACACGTGAAGCTATAAATCTGTAATGAAACAGTGAACAGGGCAAATGAAAGATTCAAAGCCAAAAACCCTAAGAATTTCAGTGATTCAAAAATGCATCAACCTCGAATTATAATCACTAACAAATTTTGCACTTACAAAAAAAAAATAGAAGTCTCTAAGCACATGTAACACGTGTGCAAAGATGCTAGTGTGTGTATATGTATATATCAACTAATTGTCTATGCACCATACAAAGACAAGGAAAAGAAAGGTAAAATTTTATTTTAAAAAAATTCATTTTTTTATGGATCAAATAGAGTGTTGTTCATCCGTGTATAAACTATTAAATTTAGACATTTGAGGTTTTAAGTCAAAAAAATCACTCATATTAGTCAATCTAAAAATGTATAAATTTAGAGTTTTAACCTATGACTTCCGCTTCTGATGATTGCACTCTATCAAATAAAATGTATAAATTTACATTGTCATTACAATAATTATGGAAATATGCACGTTACTATTAAGAGAATGTTGGTCATCAGTGTGTGTAAAATAGTATAATAACTTGTTAAATTTGGACATTTGAAACTTAAGTCAACAAATCACTCATATCAACCAATTTAAAAATGTATAAATTTAGAGTTTCAACATATGAAGCCCGTTTTTTAATATTGCACTTTATCCAAAAAGAAAATCGTATAAATTTACATTATTACTACAATAATTGTATATACATATTATTATTTACTTGTAAATATTTTTTATAATATTTCTACTATAAGTACAAAAAGATAATTTGAGAAAGTAATATTATTTTGATAAATAAAGAATTTTTTCTTTTGACCAATAAATAAAGAATATTTTAATAAAATGTAAAATAGATAGAATATGTATAGATTCTAGAAAGTGGTTGGATAAAATAGAAAATTTTGGTTGTTGTGCTAAAATAAACCAAAAGAAAAATTGCACAAGCTAATGTAATGTACTTAAACTCGGGTATAAATAACCATCTACAGATTCTACACGGCTACACATTCAATTCGGGCTCAGCAGTCTCTGCAGTCTGCAAGGTCGATGCCCTGACAACCAACTCAAACCACATCCATACATATAAAGATTCGTTGAAACTTGAAACACACTCTCTGCTTTGGCAAAAGCCAATAGCCTCAAACAGAGAGAGTGGAAAAAGAAAATTCATTTTCGTCATTTTCATCGTACTCAATAGTCACAGCAACATACGCGTAGAATTCACCTTGGTTTATGAGAGACAGTCAACAAAAAACAAAACCCATCGTTCTTTGAATTCTCCAAAACCCAAGTTGGTTTTCTCAGCTCTTATATTGGTCTTTGATTTTTTTTTTTTTTGCTTATTTCTTATTTTGGAGCTGACCCATTTGATATTTATGCAAAAGATTTGTGGGTTTTACTTTTCTTAACTTCATCTTTCAAAGATCATGTTCATCTCTAGTTTAATCTTATGGGTATTTAGCAAGTTTGTTGCATTGTTCTTTTCATTTTATTTTATTTTAGTTCAATTTTTTGGATGAAGGATTGCAGCTAGTATGCTTATTGTTAAAATCTTGTGTGTGTTTGTACATGTTAAGGATAAGCCAGGCACAATGTTCCACTGTGATTCTCTAATGTGTAATATTCTTTACGTTGCCTTGTAGCTAACATGACCTGATCATTTTCCTTGATGGGTATTTGTATTTACTCCTTGTATCTATTGTTTCTTGGAAAATACTTTTCTTGTTAGACATAGTGATTCAATGACAGTAAAATAATAATTTGCCAATTGTAGCTAGCTGTTCTGCGTACTGATCACTTTGTGCCTGGTTTTGTAGTTTAGCATCTTTGTTGTTGTGATTATCATTTTTAATAGCAGTCCAATCATTGACTTGTAGAAGTCATCACATATGTTCTTATACTGATTACGCTAGTTCGAGATTTTTATAACTATGGGAATACACTTGTAAGTTGTAACTAATGCTGCTTTTTTTTGTTGTAATGATCATTTTCAACAGCCACCTTTATAATTACTAGCTAGTTGTACTAGATGTTTTCACGGATTGGATGGTTCTACAAATTGAGGGTTTTTTCTTTCATTGAAAACGGGTCTGGTTTGCTTCTTAATAATTGCAGTTCTTTGGTGATTAATATTATAAAGATTATCATTCTTTTTATCTTTTAGCTCTTTCAGATTTCACTTGTGGATGTGATGTGAAATTGGTCACTGGGTCATCATGTTTGGGAAAACAAAGTTATGTCGTCTGCCTTTTGGGGTGCAGGAGCTTTGTTGAGATAATAGAATGGCAAAGAAAAGAATAGATGACTATGAACCAGGTCCAGTTCCTCCACCAGCACCATTGGATCGATTTGGGTTTGTAAAGCGAGAACTTAGTTACTCTCATGTTGATTCAATGAAAGGAAGATCAGCTTATGAATATGAGAGGTTTGCTTTTCTTTTATCAATCATATAAAAGCTTTTGTGCTGAACGGTTATGTATGACCAGCCAGTTAAGTTTGTGTGACTTTGATATACAGTGGTCTTGTTCACTTACAAGGACATTGAATTTCTTTTTAGGGAGGAAAGAAGGGTTCGAAAATGGAGGAAAATGATCGGGGTTGGAGGGAGTGATTGGACATATTATGTCAAGAGAAAACCACATGTTGTTAAAAGGCGTATAAGGAAAGGAATTCCTGATTGTTTACGGGGTCTCATTTGGCAGTTGATCTCTGGAAGTCGGGACCTTTTGCTGATGAACCCCGGGGTTTATGAGGTATGCCTTTTCCTTAGTTTGTCTTGATAAATAACCTTCACAATTATTGTTCTTGTTAGGTGAAAATGTATTATTTTTACTTTTTTAGCAAGCCATGGCCATTGCCTGATATATCTCCATGGATTGCATGATTCTGTGTTTGATTCTTCATGATGATTATGGGAAAAGTAATTCTCTCCCCTGCCTGCTCTCTCTCTCTCTCTCTCTCTCTCTCTCTCTCTCTCATGCAACGGGTCAATTGGGAGTGGGCTTGTTTATCTTAATTACAAAACATGCATGATATTGTAATATGAGATTATGAGTTGATTTACTGTTTATGAATGATTATTGAAAGATTTATGGCATAGAGAAATTCACCCTGGCAGATTTTTTGTTTTCCTCACATAAAACTTTTGAATGATGAAATGCACTCTGGCTCTTTGTCTGTGAGATGAAACTTCAGTGGCAGGTTTTACATTTTCCTTAACCTAGGCTGCTTTTCACTGATAGATTTCTGACATTTTCAAGCAAAGCCATAGCCAGTGGCAGTCGCTGCAGTTTTAGGGTGGATGAGTTGAATAATATGCCAAAATTTCCATACTTTACTTCAGTGCCTAGAAGGCCTTTCTCCGATACTGTGATCCATAATATATTTGTTTTAGTGGCTTTACCCACAAGTTATTTGTGTATTGCTATATATGATAAGAACCTTGTTTGCTTTTTGGAAAAGAGTGAGGGTAATATGGGAAATGGAAATATGAAAAGTCCCACTATTGGAAAGTTTCATATATTTCATCTGTTTGTTTTGTCCATTGTGGGATGTCCCAACAGATGGTTCTCTTTGAAAATTCAATAGACATAGTGTTAATAACTTTCCAACCTTGTGACCTATTTGAAAATTCAATACTCCTTTTCATTTTCATTTGATTTTAGATTAAAGAGAGCAGTTTTAGAAACCTATATCTTTTTTTCTTGAAAGACAGTGCATTAAATGATTTTCTCTTAAAGAGTTGGATTTTTTAAACATGACCTACAATATGGGACAAAGGAAATATTTTGAGACAACACATGAAAGGAATTTTATCATCTATTTTGAGCTATAATATAATAAAAATATATAACTTTGTATAGTGCCTATTTATCATCAGGCATATATCCTGGATAGTCCTTCACAGTGGTGAAGCAAGGAAGTTTTGCTTGGGAGGCCAGATTTAATATCAAAAATGAAATTGTACACACACACACACGCATATAATTATATATACACATTACATATATACACAGATGTATAAGTACATCACTTAAGTGTTAGTCAAAAATGTATTTTCATTGATTTTCGGCTAGATACATTTTAATGTTGCCAATTATGTCATCTAGATAATCTGGTTTCTCTGCAATGTCCAAACAATTGTTCCTCTGACTTTCGCCCTTAATAATCTTAGAAACACTTGAGCTTTGTTTGGTTTTAGTATGTTTCTTACCTCAAACTTTTGTCGGCAAATAAAGAAATCTTACCGTTTGAATCTGTGTCTTCTTGTTTAAATTTAATAGTTAACAATTCAACTTGTGTGATTCTTGTTTTACTATACAATCACATGTCTGAGATGAGCCTCTGGGTGTACAGGAAAATATCTGGTGTACTCTTTTAATAGTTTGGTTTGTTTAAAATATGACAAGAAACATATTTACCTTTAATTCTTGAGTAGATGAGGTAGATTAGAATGCAGGCTAAGTTATACACTAAAGAAGAAGAAAAGAGAGAAGAAAGTCAATTTTCTTGGCTTTTGATGATTCTTTAAACATTCTGTAGATTTTTTCATTTATTGCTATTCTTCCTCACATGCACTTATTAGCATGACGCTGATAGGATTTTATATTCATGCAGCAACTAGTAATATACGAGACATCAGCTTCAGAACTAGATATAATACGAGACATTTCTCGTACATTTCCCTCACATGTTTTCTTCCGGCAGAGACACGGACCAGGTCAAAGGTCCCTTTACAATGTTTTGAAAGCATACTCTGTTTTTGACAGAGAAGTTGGTTATGTTCAGGTTTGACTCTTAAATGTTCCATTATTATTCTATCTACTGTGTGTAACTGTGTATGGAACTGAATGATATTGAACTGAAATTCAGGGAATGGGCTTTTTAGCTGGTCTATTGCTTCTTTATATGAGTGAAGAGGATGCCTTCTGGTTATTGGTCGCATTACTGAAAGGAGCTGTCCATGCTCCAATGGAAGGATTGTATCTGGTAAGCTTTTATGTCAAGAACATCTTTGTTCTCATTGTTAGAGGTGCACTCAACTTAGGTTGGCAGCTGAAAGAAGCTATGTTATAAGAAAGATTTTCTTTCTTTTTTTTGATGAGTAATTAAAGTTTACTAATTGAAAAAGAGAAAACCCAAATACACCGGTGGTATACTTGAGTAGCAGTGCATCAATCTCTTAAATTACAAAGCTCTAACAGATCTAATAAATTAGAACAGGGAAAAGAGTTAAAAGAAAGATTTTAGGCTGACTGCTAGGTCAGTCTGAGGGAATTTCAATCAATATAAGTAAACTGAGAAAACTATAGTTTAGGAGGAATGATGAAATTGGATATTGGTGTGTCAATTAACTAAATTGGGAAAAGCAGCAAAATTATGAATTCTTTTTTAATTGAAAACTATTCTTGTGTAATGAATCATAATTTATTGCTTTTATTTTTGGTTAAAGGTTAAACCCTGATCCCTACCCCTTTCTACAGATTCATCATCCACTCTCCTACATTGCTGTTGGTGTGGGATAGTATACTAAAAAACAATCTTAAAAGGATAAAAGAAAAGTAAACCTTAAAAAGGGTTAAGATGAAGAAGATTTAACCTTAAACCTAAAAAGGGGAGAGAATAAAATTGAGAGTATGGCAGTGTGAGAATAATTTTTTTATATATAAGTACGGCAGTGTGAGAATACTTGGAGTTCTGTTGTGCTTTTGGAAGCCATCAGAACTTCAGAGGGTTGAGAAATAAGAGCCAAAGAGTTGGGAGGGGAAAAATAGAACCCACCTCCCACTCTTTCTCTTCAAAGTTCTTTTAGATTTAATCAGAGAAAAAGAATGATTCCCAGATAACCAGCTGCGAGACAACTGGAGAAATTCTGTCATATTCATTGTGTTGATGTTTTGAACCCTGCATAAAAAGGCAAGGGCAGGACCCAGAATTTGTTAGAGAAGCAGTAGATGCTGAGTTTTAGGTAGAGATGGGAAACACTGGTAGACAGAGGAAGGTGAAATGGGAGAGGGAAAAAAGGTGCACACTTTTTAGTCTAATGAAAATTCTATTTTTCTGTAATTTGAAGTGAGATTGGTTTTTGGTTCCTGAAAATTATGGGAGAATTCTAATCTCACTTGAAGGTAAGGAGGTTAGCACTTCTGTACAAATATTTGATAGTCTTAATGGCTGTTTAATTTTCTATTATGCATTATTGTGCCAAAGCCCTCCACTGTTTAGATTAGAGTGGAATATATATTTTATTGCTCTGAATCTGTTGTTATATGCATATTGATAGGTAGGACTGCCTCTGGTACAACAGTATCTTTTTCAGTTTGATAACCTGGCGAGAGAGTATTTGCCAAAGCTGGGGGAGCATTTTACCCAAGAAATGATAAATCCTAGCATGTACGCAAGTCAGTGGTTCATAACTGTTTTCTCATACTCTTTTCCTTTCCATTTGGCTCTTCGAATTTGGGACGTCTTTCTCTATGAGGTTAGTGGTTGCTAAGATTATGTGTTTTGCCTTCAAAGCATTGATATTTGGTTCAAAACTTGATATGTATACATATATATATCTTATTCATTTGCAGGGTGTTAAAATTGTTTTTAAGGTTGGTTTGGCCCTACTGAAGTATTGCCATGATGACTTGGTGAGTTACACTGGATCTTTTGTCTATTCAATATTTAAATTAATAGTGTAAGTTCTCTTTTGTAACATTCTTGTTTTGTTTATCAGATAAAATTGCCTTTTGAGAAACTCATATATGCTTTGCGTAACTTCCCTGAGGATGCAATGAATCCAGATACGTTATTACCAATGGCCTATTCAATCACGGTTCTCTCCCCCTCCTTTGAATGGTTTTGTAATGATTGAATCTGTTATTTCCAGTTGCTTTAAGCCATATTAATTTTTTCTTCACAGACGCACTATGACCTTAATGCCTAAACAATTTTTCTGACCCTCTTGCATAAGGTCACAACTTCAGGCAACTTGAACTGAAATAAATCTTAATTGAGCTTAATCTATCTCAGCCAAAGTGAAAGGTCTTCAAATTTAGGTAAGAAGCGTGAAATGTTCAAAACTTACAAGAGACCTCTTGTTATGTAGTAAATTCTAGAAATTGATGCAAGCACAGCAGGAAACATTTGACATCAAAGGCCATTACTTGTATGTTACTGGAGGTAGATATGAATACGTGACTAATCAATAATAAGCTGGAATAGGTATTCACTCGGAGATTTCCTTCTCGTTAACTAAGCTTCTGTCCATCCTACCCAAATTGAGCCAGCACATCCAGAAAAATTCCAAATAAATCTTGAAATAGCAGCTTTGTTTTACTTTGAAATTTTGAACTAGTCCAAGCCCAAGCCCAAGCCCCCATCCTTTTTTGGGGAAGACTCCCAAGCCACCTTAGTTCTTGCACTCTCTTTAGTCAAGCCATTCCACAAATATGTGTTCAAAATTTTCTCAACTGCCTCAATACCTTCTTAGGAGAATTAGTAAACTTGCCCAATAGAATCTCACACTGAATAACACTGATCGAAACAGTTGGAGTCTACTGGCAAATAGAAAGTATTTTGCACACCAAGAGTGAATTCTACTTGTGATCTAATCAAACAGAGGTTTGCACTCCTTCCAAGAAAGTCAACCTGAAATAAGAACTATCAAATACTTTATCAGATTTTGCCTTAAAATGCAATACACCTAAAATTTTCTGCTTTGCCTCCTCTGTTGCACCAGAAAAATATACTTCACTTTTACCAACATTAGCTGCCATTCCCTAAAATTCTTTAAACTCGTCAGGAACTTGCGTACAGATCTCCACTCTGCTCTTATTGGCTGCCATAAAAATCATTGGATTGTCAAGCACAAATGTGAAAGATTTACTTTGATGCACTTAGGATAGAAGCCCATTCTGAACAGCACTCTGCATCAGCTTTCTAAAAACCTCCATAGCCATAGCCGTAACAAAAATATAGGGAGAAATTGGACCTCCTTGTCTTAGCCCCTTCTTACATTCAATGTACCCAACCAAGCCTCCATTCTAAGCTATGGAGTACTGAGGAGTAGAAATACAAGTCTTGACCCATCCAAAGAGCTTTTCTGGACACCCATTAGCAAATACCTTGAAGGAACTCCATTCCACTAATTTGTACACCTTCAAAATATCAAATATAACTGTGCATCTAAGCAGCTGATCATCCTTATGATAATTCCTAGTCAGTTTTTGAGCAAGCAAGACATTATCTGAAATCTTTCTACCCAGTATAAAAGCTGTTTGGCCAGGGCTAATGAAACCATTGAGGCACATCTTTAAACTATTTGCTAGAATCTTTGATATACATTTGTACAAAGTGTTACAACAAAATACAGGATGGAATTCTGATATTCAAGAGGGGTTTTGCACCTTGGGAATCTAGGTAATAGTAGCATTAGCATCTGCCAAAAGCTTACCAGTTTCCCGCACAGGTTAACTCAATGGGCTGGCTTCATGGTACCCCACGAGGTCTCCAATCTGAGTTCTGGGATTTCTCAATATATGGTTCTTGTGGGAGGGTCGTGTACTTGGGATTTACTTGATAGGGGTGGGTACATGAAGGGGCCCTGACTTGAAGAGGTTTCTTGTCATCCAAATAAGTAAATAAATAATCTAATCAGTAACAAAGAAACTTTTGATGGCCAAGGATACCTGCTCTCAAACAAAACTCTAAGTGAGCACCAAAACCATCAAGACCTAGGGCTTTATCATTTTCTAAAGAGAACATGACATATATCACTTCCTCGTCAGTAACTTCTCTTTGAAGAATCTCTTAGAGAATATGTCAATACTTCAATATTGAACACCAGAATGTGTGAAGTAACTAGATGGACAAGATGGGTAGGATTACAAAATTGTCATGCAGCTAATGTTAGTAATTTGTATTTTAACTGACTAGTGCAGAAGAAGGAAATAAACGTTCCTATTACTCTGGAAGTTCCTGAAAGGTACTTTCATGATATGTTCAACGCTATTCACAGGGCAAAATGTCTGAAGTGCCACTTTAATACACTCTTAAGCTATGTAGACACTTCATATACGCCGGATTCGTAAGAAAGGACACTTAGGATCTGTGGAATTTCATCTATATTACCACATCCTAAGATTTGAGGACTAGGTTACTCAGACACTATAAGACACATTTGCATCCTACAATTTACCATGCAGGCTTTCAAGTGCTTGAAATGCTTAGTAGTATTCTGTTGGATTTTCTTTCATTATTCTTTTTATTTTCCCCACTCATTCGTGCCATATTTTTTCTTTAATTATTAGGTATCTAAGCGTTTAGAGGAACTGAAGCAGGACTATGAGAAGAAGAATCAAAAGCCAGTTCAATCAACAGAGTTCAATGAAAAGCAGAAACAATCACAAGAAAGGTTCTTATTATCTAAGAGGAGCTAATCAAGACTTGCCAATCTATAGCTTCCAATTCTTTTATTCTTTTTCCTGGTGATATGTTGTATGAAGAAACATGTTTCAAACATTGACTGTGTTTCAAACATGTGTTATAAAACCTCTGAAAAATCACCGCTTACAAGTGAAACCCTTTTCCAGCAAAATTACACTGCTCATTGCTCAATATATATTTCTGAGGTGACTTGTTCATCACTTTCCCTTGGCTGTATGATTAACTCAAGTACATAATTAGTTTTCTTTAATTGCTAATTTTCTTTCCAGTTTAGCAAATGGTAGACCAACTAAAGTCAACTTTTGATCATCCTAACCAGTTCATAATATCATTTCAATCAAAATGGCATCATTTTCTTCATCAACTACTGTCATTCAAAATTGCTGTTTATACATTTTCTAAAGACTGATATCTCTGCTGACTAAGAGCTTAGAAAGGAAGAAGTTGTTCTACTTGGTACTTCGTTTTTGGGTCCTCTACTTGAAACCCTTTTTAAGGGCAAGAAGAAACCCGCACTTGAAAAATCAATTTGGATGATATTCTTAGTATAGGATTATTAGTCTGTTTCACGTTGTTGATGCATCCAAAGAGGCAAACTTAACACCTTGAGTACTGTTTAGACTTTAGACTTAGCCTGCTCAAATACGTGTTGAATTCATTTAATTTAACATACTGATTACTGACCATTCGTGCATAAATTATGATTCCAAATCAAACTTTACAGAAATATTTACCTTGTTTTCGTTATTTGGATGATAGAATATTATCTTGCTGAATGTTTAACACGTTGCTGCTTGGATTCTCCCCATGTGTTCATTTTTGTGATGCTGTCATGTTCCTACCATGGTTCTGTGGTGCGTGTTTGCTGCAAATGCTTGAGAATTTAGCATTGAAAAGTGATGCATTCAGATTCAGTTTTGCATTTCATATATGATAAAATGTTGTAAAATGTGACTCCTATAGATGTACAATGCTAAACTTGCACCCTTCTTTTTTGTTATTAATATTATTAACTTTCTGGAGCATTTCTTTATAATAAAAGCGTGAATGCGTGCATGCACTGTAGCTACAACAGTGCTTTGGTTTAGTGAGTCACTTTTTTTTTTTTTTTCCAAGTTTTGAATAGTTGCTCCTTCTCCTTTTTTTCCACTGCTTTCTTTTCTTTTCTTTTTTCTCTGCTTTTTTTCCCGGGTAATATCCTATCCACTCTTTATATATATATATATATATATATATATATATATATATATATATATATATATATATATATATATATATAACTGTTGATATGTTAATTCCTTATAAGTTAAAATAAAATATCATACTAGAATTATCTACAGCTAAAATTAAAGGTATTATGAAAAAAGAAGTATTACATCTACAACATTTTTCGTAACACTTTCACAACATTGTTCATTAAGCTTTTTTTTTTTTTCCACAAACCACAATACGCCAGTTTTGGTTGTGCTGTTTTTGTCTTTTCTTTTAAATATTTATATGTGTATGTACAGTTACACTGATTTAACAAATTCTTACAATATTTTCACAATTATTGACAATTTGTACTGTTCATTGGCCTTTTTTTTTTCACAATACGCTGGTTTTGCTTGTGCTTTTAAATATTATATGTGCATACACAATTACATTGACGCAACAAATTTTTTAATATTTTCATAATTATTGAGGTGCCAATTTTTTAAAGGTCAAAATAAAATAATAAAATAAGAGACTGAGAACAATCACAACTAAAAATAAATGTATTATGAAAATGTTATAACATCTTCTTTTTGTTACAATATTTTAATGATCGCCAAATCTCAGTTCCTTATAAATCAAAATAAAATAAATAATAAGAAATTGTGGGGTCTTGGGCTTCGGCCGAGAGCATGGGGCTTTAGTCGAGATCGTGAGTAGTCTGAGTCCGAGGAGGAATATCTCCTCGGATAAGCTAAACGCAGATCAGATATAGATCCTAATGATCAAAGTGACCTTCCAAGAAGTTTGAATGATAGGGACGAGCATCATGAACATACAAGAGGGATAAAGACTCAAAAATATCTAAGGGAAAGCTGCTACACTGCATTGAATACCCTGCAGCTAACTTTCTGACCGCATTTATATGAAAAAGACCCCTGAACAGTGCTACCTCGGCAACCACAACTCACAGAAGGCCAGAAAGAGTGTCTGATGGGACAAGCACTCAAGTGGTAGCTCAAAGGATCAACAAGTGTAGGATTAAGATCATCCAAAAGGAACTATATAATGGAAGAGACCCTTCATGAAAAGGGGATGAAAAAAGGAGAAGAGAAAGCACTGTAGCAATCTTAACAACTCCTGTAACCATTGTCATCCAATATATATTAGAACAGAGCTCCTCGGACTATGCCGAGGACAAAATTTCTTGCACAAACCGGGTTTAATTCTTGTTGACTCATCATCCAAAACCATATTAACTGTTATCCATGCACTAAAACCTAGTTCTTTGACTCACTCTCTACAAATTTATTGTACTGGGTTCACTGGGCCAAGATCCCTTATATTTTGGGTTTGGTCTGAAAATCGTGTCCCTACAATTGGCGCCGTCTGTGGGAAGAGTTTGTGTGATAGTGAGTGCAACGGTTAAATATGGAAGGATAAGGCCCCCATCAGCAAGAGTCCCAGGGGAAAGCCATTATGGTGGCCAGTTTACTATGTGAGCAAGTCACTACATGAGGCACACACAGTTATTGTCCTAACTTAGCTTCCGCTCAGGTCTATACTACGAAGTGCTAATTATATGGGGAGGATTGCTGAATGGGGCACAGTTCTAGGGGCTTCTGACATCAAGTACATGCCTCGTACCTCTGTCAAGTGCCAGGTCCTTGCGAATCCGGTGGCCGAGTTCGCTGAACCTCCATTAGAGGAAGTGGCAGCAACACATGAGCAATTCAAAGGGGCTCTTGAAGGTATATATTGATATCTTCTAATCTATTGAAGTGGTTAAACAAAACCTTAGCTATGCTGGGTCCTCAGACCTCCTACCTTGGGGAAAGTAACACATCTTTGGAAGTGGTTAAACAAAACCTTAGCTATGCCGGGTCCTCGGACTTCCTACTTTAGGGAAATTAACACACACTGGCATCTTTAAAAGTGGTTAAACAGAACCTTAGTTATGCCAGGTCCTCGAACCTCCTGCTTTGGAAAAATTAACGCACACTAGCATCTTTAGAAGTGGTTAAACAGAACCTTAGCTATGTCGGGTCCTCAGACCTCTTGCTTTGGGAAAATTAATACATCTTTGGAAGTGGTTAAACAAAACCTTAGCTATGTCGGGTCCTCGGACATCCTGCTTTGGGGAAATTAACACACACTGGCATCTTTAGAAGTGGTTAAACAGAACCTTAGCTATGCCGGGTCCTCGGACCTCCTGCTTTGGAGAAATTAACGCACACTGGCATCTTTAGAAGTGGTTAAACAGAACCTTAGCTATGTCGGGTCCTCGGACCTCCTGCTTTAGGGAAATTAACACATACTGGCATCTTTAGAAGTGGTTAAACATAATCTTAGCTATGCCGGGTCCTCAGACCTCCTGCTTTGGGAAAATTAACACATCTTTGGAAGTGGTTAAACAAAACCTTAGCTATGTCGGGTCCTCAGACCTCCTGCTTTGGGGAAATTAACACACACTGGCATCTTTAGAACTGGTTAAACAGAACCTTAGCTATGCGGGTCCTCGAACCTCCTGCTTTGGAGAAGTTAACACTCCATAACAACTCTCAAAGTATCATGCCTCGGTCCTCGGACGAGATGATGTGGGAAAGTTAACACTCCATGACATCTCTCTTCAAGTGTTTAAACTATAACTCAATCATGCATCGGTCCTCGGACGAGATGATGTGGGAAAGTTAACACTCCATGACATCTCTCTTCAAGTGTTTAAACTATAACTCAATCATGCCTCGGTCCTCGGACGAGATGATGTGGGAAAGTTAACACTCCATGACATCTCTCTTCAAGTGTTTAAACTATAACTCAATCATGCATCGGTCCTCGGACGAGATGATGTGGGAAAGTTAACACTCCATGACATCTCTCCTCAAGTGTTTAAACTATAACTCAATCATGCCTCAGTCCTCGAACCAGATGATGTGGGAAAGTTAACACTCCATGACATCTCTCTTCAAGTGTTTAAACTATAACTCAATTATGCCTCGGTCCTCGGACCAAATGATGTGGGAAAGTTAACACTCCATGACAACTTTCAAAGTATTCAAACAGAACCTTAGCTATGCATGGCTCCTTGGACCACATACTTTAGGGAATTAACATTCCATGATATCTATTTGTTTCTCACTAAGTGTCAAGACAGACCCAAGATTATAACCAAATCCTTAGATTGGTAGCTCTGAAAGGAGTACAAATATGGGGCGTGTGAAACGGCACTCCCCTGGGTGTAAATCAAATGATCAAAGCATAATTAACTCTTAAGACCTCAAAACCCAACTTTCTTCCTCGGATGAGAAGAAAAAACCGGAGTTTTGAGGGGCTATTGTGGGGTCTTGGGTTTCGGTCGAGAGCATGGGGCTTTGGCCGAGATTATGAGTAGTCCAAGTCCGAGGAGGAATATCTCCTCGGATAAGCTAAACGCAGATCAGATATAGATCCTAATGATCAAAGTGACCTTCCAAGAAATTTTAATGATAGGGACGAGCATCATGAACATACAAGAGAGATAAGAACTCAAAAATATCTAAGGGAAAGCTGCTACACCGCATTGAATGCCCTGAAGCTAACTTTCTGACCGCATTTATGTGGAAAAGACCCCTGAACAGTGCTACCTCGGCAACTACAACTCACAGAAGGCCAGAAAGGGTGTCTGATGGGACAAGCACTCAAGTGGTGGCTCAAAGGATCAACAAGTGTAGGATTATGATCATCCAAAATGAACTATATAATGGAAGAGGCCCTTCATGAAAAGGGGATGAAAAAAGGAGAAGAGAAAGCACTGTAGCAATCTCAACAACTCCTGTAACCATTGTCATCTAATATATATTAGAACAAAACTCCTCGGACTGTGCCGAGGACAAAATTTCTTGCACAAACTGGGTTTAATTCTTGTTGGCTCATCATTCAAAACCATATTAATTGTTATTCATGCACTAAAACCTAGTTCTTTGACTCACTCTCTACAAATTTATTGTACTGGGTTCACTAAGCCAAGATCCCTTATATTTTGGGCTTGGTCTGAAAATCGTGTCCCTATAAAAATGTTATGTCTACAACATTTTCACAATAATTTTGTAACAAATTTTATATAACAAGGTATTTTTGAAGGATAAAAAAGTGATATCAGTAATGGGTTCAATTTAAAACCAATAACAACTTGTTATTTATAATTTGTTCTAAAAATGTTATAGATGTAGCATTTCTCTCAAATAAAATAAAAATATATCTATTCGGATCCTAAAAATAAAAGTATTGTAAAAATGTTTTAATATTTTGTTATATTCTTAGACTTCTAATTGGGTGAGCCAAAATTAA
Source organism: Castanea sativa (assembly GCF_040712315.1). NCBI lineage: Eukaryota > Viridiplantae > Streptophyta > Magnoliopsida > Fagales > Fagaceae > Castanea > Castanea sativa. The sequence continues at coordinate 7,885,786 of NC_134014.1, read as the reverse complement.
CTGTACATTTCACGCACAATTTTCTTGTATTGTCTTTTTGCTTTTTTTTTAATGCATAATTTTAAAGCCAGTAATAATTTTTTACCTAAGATTCGTTGTGAAAATGTTGTGGATGTAAAAATTAAATAATATAATATCAAACAGGGACCTACCACAATTGGAAATAAAAAATATTACGGAAATGTTGTGACATTTTGTTATATTCCTAAACTTCTTTTTTGTGTGACATTTTGTTGTGTTCCTAGACTTTTTTTTTTTTTTTAGTCAAATTTAGTAAGCCAAAACTCATTGTTTTAGGCATAATTTTCTTCAATTGGAATTTTATTTTATTTTTAAATACACGGTTAAAAGTGGTTAGCCTAATTTAAAACTAATAGCAATTTACCACCTAAGATTTATTATGAAAATATTGTAGATATAACATTACTTTAAAATAAAATAATAAAATATTAGACTAGGACCCACAATAGTTAAAAATAAAGGTATTGTAAAAATATCATGACTTGTTGTTGTGTTTCTAGACTTCTTTTTTGGTTTATTCGATTTTTTGAACTAAAATTCATTGTTTAATGCATAATTTTTTTAGGTTGATTTTTTTTACACATTGTTTCAAGTTTTTTTTTAAAATAAAAATAAAAAAACACACACACACACACATATTGTTTTACACACACACATATTGTTTTACACACACATAACACACACACAAATTGACGAAGTAACACTTTCCTCCTTTATGTTCGGAGTAGTTGCATTCCCCCCTAAAGTAAAGCTATAATTTCATCATTTATATTTTGTAAATGAGCATATACTCCTATTGTTTCTCTCTTAGTTAAATTCTAACAAAATCTTATAATTCCTAAAATATTCCATTGTGCAATATCTAATATACTTCTACTAAATTTTAATGTCCCAAAAAATTTCTGTGTATTTTGAATTTTATGTAATAGACTGATAGTTATGCTTGGAAAGTTAGAATGATAATTGTGGGAGTAAAAGGCCCAAAAGGTGCTTTCGGTCAATGGGCTTTGTCCAAACAGTTTCCTAACTCCGCCATCAGCACCATCATCTCAGTCTCAGACCCATAAAAAAAAATCAAGAAACAAAATTTTCAAACAAAACAATACCCACGAAAAATCTTTACAAATTTCACCGAAAAAACTTAATGGATCTATGAAAAATCAAGCCTTGGGGTTTTGAAAAATCAACACCATTAAAACGTGGAAATGGGTCACATTTCTTCACACTTCATCGGTGCCGCTGGGTTGAGAAAGTGGGAGATTGGCACCGTCGCTACACGTCGAAGGAGATCAAGCGGCCCTAGTGACGATAGAGATTGGCGCCGCAGGTCTAAGCGTCTTCTATCTTAGTTGGGTTTGGGTTTGTGTTTTGGGAGAGTAACAGGGCAATGGTGACTGAAGGGGAAATGAGCAGTGAAGAAAATGAAATGAAATTAGGGTGAGGCAGATAGGCTAACAGAACTTATGACTTGGTGCTCAGTCCCACAAAAAGTACAAAAAATTGAGTTATGAGAAGTTAGAAATAGTGTGCCAAACGTGCCACCTTTAGGGAGTTAGGGTATTTTAAGTGATAAGTGATGAGTGAAGACTTTTTTAAAACCAAACAGCCCCAAGTGATGAACTTTATTTATTTATTTATTTTTTAAAAATCAATAGTTTGGGGAGGGATGATTTAAATCTTACATGGGTTAGAGATGCCTAACAATGATCGGTTTATTTATTTATAATTTATAAATTAGGAAATGACATAAATTGTCTATTTTGAAAATACTATAAGGTGTAAACTAACTAAACTTAAATAATCATTGAAATCAACATAAGAGACTAGATTGTCTATTTATAATTTATAATAATACAATAGTAACAACTGACAATTAGAAAATGATCTAAATTGTTTATTTTTAAAATAATGTAAAGTGCTAACTAACTAAACTTAAATAATCATTGGAATCAACAAAATATCTCTTCTCAACAACAACAACAACAACAACAACAACAAAACGAATATTTTTCTTTTCTTTCATTGAAATCATATTTTAAAAAATTATAAGGTATCTTTCAAAAAAATAAAATAATTCAACCAAACAAATTAAGAGAGACATATTTTTCTTTCCTTTTACAACCAAACAATTCTTTTTTTTAAACCAAAATTTGTTTCTTTACTTAAGGTTGATTTAGCCAACTTTTCTTAATCTATTGGTCTATGTTTTCCCCTTAAAAAAAAAACAATCTTTTTTTTTTTTTTGAGAAACTACAACCAAACAATCTCATCTCATCTAATTATTTGTTAAAAAAAATTGTTTGTTATTAATTAAAAAAAAAATTACTTGTTCCTCAAGAAAGGCTAATTTATATTCCTTGACCTTATCTATACTGCTATCTTTCCAAGCGTGCAAAATATTCCAATCTGACCGAACTCGTCTGACCTTATCTAAAGCCTCTCGCTCACCTTTTTAAACACCAAATAAAACTCTTTCAACGCTTTGCGATCAAAACTCTCTCTCTCTCCCTTTATCTTCCCAATTTCTAGGGCTCGGTTTCGTTCCTATTTTCCGCAATTAGGGTTTCGTTTATACTTTTCTGTATTTATTCTTAATCGGTAAGCCCGTGTTTTTCCTTAATTCATTTATCGTTTTGTTTGTGCTTTAATAATCTGATTCAGATTTTACGTTTTCGTTTGGTTTTGATTTGGGTTTTCTCTAGGGTTTTCAGAAAAAGGGGGTTTCCGGAGGATCATCCAGCTTTTGATTACGCATTTTGTATTCGTTGTAAGTATTCTCTTCTTGATTATTTATCTTAGTTTTTGGTAATTTTATGTATAAATATATTTAGGTAATATATGTGATTGAAAAGTTTTTTATCCTTAGGGTTTCTTTTTATTTTGTTGTTTGGATGAGATTTGAGAATATGATTTTTGTTTTTCAGTGAAAGACTACAACTTTTTACTTATTGGGTTGTGTTCAATGCATTTTGCAATTTTGTTATCAATTCTTGTATTAATTTTGTGGGTAAAAATATATTTCCTGGTATTTTATATCTGGGTTTGTGTATTCATTAATTATAATTTGGTTTCGGTTTTTCATTTGTCTTGATGTGATTTTTTGGAAGAAAAAATTGATTGCTTTCCTCTGTTATCTCTGGAGGAAATGGTTTCTATTTTTAAGAAAAAAAGACCCAGTTTATTTGGAAAGAAGCCATTTTACTGACCTGATTTTTGTTGTGTTTTGTAGCACCCTTTTGGTGTATTGACAATATTTTGTACAGTCTTAATTTTCTGAATGTGTGTTATAATTCAATTTTCTTTTATGGGCTGATGAGTTGTGTTGGGAAGAGTATTGTTTGCATCTCTTAAATAGCGGGCCTTTCTATTTGTGTTGTCTCTGTGGATTCAATAAGTTATTAATTTTGTTTGAAAGTAATGGGATTTATTTTAATCTTGTTTTTAGTTTGATATATTGTTTAACAGATTTATAGTACTTGTTGGGAGGCGTGTATGTACTTTATATAGTGCTATTTCTTCTGTCCTTGCATCTCCAATTTTTGATGCATCTCATTTTCTTCCTGTATCCATTGGGATTTGTGTTGTTTTGGTCACAATTATTAGTCCTGGCTAGTGCAGCCTACTCTGTGCAAATTTGGTTTCTTATCTGTTTTTTTGGGTTTGTCAGGTGAAGACTGTATGAACTAATGGAGTCCAAAGGTGGCAAGAAGAAGTCTAGTAGTAGTAAGTCCTTATTTTATGAAGCTCCCCTCGGTTACAGCATTGAAGACATCCGTCCTGCTGGTGGAATCAAGAAGTTCAGATCTGCTGCTTACTCCAACGTAAGTTGCATGTTACTTGATGTTCACAATTCTTGAGTTTTTTAATAAAAATTATTGATTTGCTAATGTCATATTATCTTGTGGTGTTTATGTGCAGTGTGCGCGGAAACCATCCTGATATTACCGGAGTTTTGACATAAACTTTAGGATTTTCATACTGCTAAAATTGCTGTAGTCTTTTCTTTCTTTTCTACTTCACTTGTTCCCTCATCCTCCTCGGTTTGTGCAACTTTATTTGCTTCCCTTGAGAAAAAATGGCCTCCTTGCCAGTCTCTGCAATTGGATTTGAAGGTTATGAAAAGAGGCTTGAGGTATCTTTCTTTGAGCCAGGCATCTTTGCTGATCCTGGGGGCATGGGCCTCCGTACTTTGTCAAAATCTCAATTGGATGAGATTCTAGGACCAGCTGAATGCACCATTGTCGCTTCTCTGTCAAATGATTACGTTGATTCATATGTCCTCTCTGAATCTAGCCTTTTTGTGTATCCTTACAAAGTTATAATCAAAACTTGCGGGACCACAAAATTGCTTCTCTCCATTCCAGCCATCCTTAAATTGGCTGAAGCTCTATGTCTTACGGTGAGATCTGTGAGATACACTCGTGGAAGCTTTATATTTCCCGGAGCTCAGCCATCTCCACATCGGAGTTTCTCAGAAGAAGTAGCTGTTCTTGATAGCTATTTTGGCAAGCTCGGTTTGGGCAGCAAGGCACATGTGATGGGTTGCCCTGAAAAATCACAGAAATGGCATGTTTACTCTGCTTCTGCAGAATTGTCGCGACAGCCAAGCCCTGTTTACACTCTAGAGATGTGCATGATCGGTTTGGACAGAAAGAGGGCATCAGCTTTCTACAAAACAAATGCAACTTCAGCAGCTCTGATGACTGAGGATTCTGGTATTAGGAAGATTCTTCCTCAATCTGAGATATGTGACTTTGAGTTTGACCCTTGTGGGTATTCCATGAATGCTATTGAAGGTGCTGCAATTTCTACAATCCATGTTACACCAGAAGATGGTTTTAGTTATGCAAGTTTTGAAGCAGTTGGCTATGATTTTGAAGATGTGAATTTGACCCAGATGATCGAGAGGGTTTTGGCTTGCTTTGAACCTACTGAGTTCTCCATTGCTCTGCATGCTGATATTGCTGAAATGGAACTCGGAACCAAGTTCCCTCTGGACTTGAAGGAATACCATTGTGGAGAAAAGAGCAGTGATGTGCTTGGATTGGGTGGTGGATCTCTCATCTATTTCAGCTATGTCAGGGCTGAAAGCTGTGCATCTCCTAGATCAATCCTCAAATGCTGCTGGACCGAGGACGAGAAGGATGAGGAAGTTGAAAAGAACTAGTTATGTTTTATTTGTTGCCGAATAAAAGTTGTTGGTGCGTTTATGTTAGTAGTCTCTATGTGGTTTGTGTGTTTATGTGTTGCTGCATGGTCCTCCATTGTCTTTAAATTGTGTAATGGATTATGGATGTTGATTCCCTGGTCTGAAAGTGTTGAACCAAGTATTTTTAATATTATAATAACTATTTGTTCTGTGATTTTCTTATTGCTTTTATCAATGGGTATTTGTTTGGTGTGTAGGCGGGATTTGCATCAAGGTCATTTAGTTGATAAGAGATTTATCTGTTGATTTAATTGGAATTCATTAAGGTTGTCTGATAGAAAGTGTTTATTTTTTCCCTTTTTTGATTAACATAATAATTATTAATAGGTTTTTTTTTTAATTAATAATTATAGTCCCCATCATCAGAAAATGGTCAAAAAAGAAGGATGTCTTTAAATACCTAAGAAAAAGAAATATGGCATTTCACGCCCTGTTTCAATGTAAAATATTTGTAGGAAAAACATTTCATTTTCCAGTGTTTAGCTGTGTATGTAGATTGAAGAGTACTTTAAATTTTTTTTTTTTTTTGGAGAAGAAAGCTTGGTATATGTAGATGCTTGGGAGATTGCTCCAAAAGTTGAAGTGCATTTGTTCAAATTTGCCTAACGATGTGGTTTGGTACAATTAATTGAGCCAGTGCCGTGTCTTTGAACGTAAGAACAACCATCAGATGGGTATGCCTTAACAAGGTTATAGCACTCGTTCTTCAAGCATAAATTCCAATGAATTATCCTGGACCAGTCTGACTAGACTTTTGATTTTGTGTAAAGGGGGTGTGTGTGTGTGTTTATATATATATATATATATATATTCCCTTTCAATCATTTTCTAGCAATGCAGTTAATTGTTTTTTTTAAGAACATGGCATGATTGTAATTTGCAACTTGACATAATTGCGATATTGCATAAAAAGAAATAAAAACTAAAAAAAGATGTTATTATTGCTAGACTATCACTTGAACAAAAAATTCTTAAATACTTCTAAAATACAGAGAAATTGTACTCTTTTTTCTCAAATTTATGGTATTTTAATTAGTAAACTCCACCATAAATGTGAGAAAATAAAACATTATTTTTCGTGCTCTTGAAGTACCTAAGAACCATTTGAACCCGTTAATTCCATACAACTAGGTTAACTCACATTGCAAATCCGGTCCAAAAATATCAGCATTATTAATTGCTCGTTTTTCTATTAATTATCCAACATAAAAGGACTACAAATTCGTAAAATTTCAGGATACTTGTTCTAATGCTTCAGCTGCTGGCTTTTGTTTGTATTGTGCCTAGTTCGGTAAGGTTGAAACTCGAAACTTCCTAGCAGTAGCTCTCAATTGTTGTATTCGCTTTTATCCTGCTCAAACTTGCTTTGTTATATCATAATCTCTGCAAGAAAATTAAGAATATATGCCGTGTATCAGTTGCACCACCCCATCAATAAATAAATTTTATAAATATATATATGACTTATCCAAGGTGAGGTTGGAGTGAGATAAGAGAAGACAAGGGAGAAAACTCACCGGCGCAGAGGGGAAAACAACGGTGTTGCTCGTTGGAGTGTGGGGTGGACCTCGGATTGGCGTTGGAGTGCGGGGTGGAGTGCGGGGTGGAGCTTTGTCTCTCTCTTGTTGGTGCGTGGGCTGGAGCTGAGGTGAGCTTGGAGTCAGACCGTGTGAGGAGTGAAAAATCACAGAAATGACTTGAAGGTAAAATGAGTCCTAAAATTCATTTACGGCTTGGCTAGTGTATTTTACAGTCAAACTGAATTCTATTTTCAGTTTGACTGTATTTTCAAGTGGTGCCAAATATGGCCCCGGGTGTAAAATGTTTTCTGATTTCAGTTTACCACTGAAACAAACGCAACCCTAGTACATTAACCCTTTCTCTCTTCTTCTTCTTCTTCTTCTTTTTTCCGTTTTGATAAGTAACCCTTTCTCTTTCTATAGTTGTGATCTTTTTCATAATAACTTGTCCACCCAAAAAAATCCGTTTCATGCTACTAGATATGAAAAGTTGCATGCACATGGATAAGAAGAATGCCCCAGATTCGCTAGTTTATACTTTTCATTCCTTTTCAGTAGTCCTCGTCCCCAGAATAGATTTGAATAAAAATAATCGGAATCAGCTTTTTGTCCCTTTTCCTGTGCTTCTTGTGCTCCTTGGATGAATTGATATCCTTCTTTCTCTCTATCCTAGCTTTCTTGGAACTAACTACAAGAAAAAACTTTTACTTTGCTCGTTTATGAACTGTGATTACTGAGAATTGAGAACCATATGTTGCCACTAGATAGTGAGCAATTGAACACATAAAAGCATATGCTCTGAAATCCATACATTTCACCCTTTTGAGCAGCCCTCATTCACTGAAGAGAGATGACGAACTACAACTTGAGTAAGAAAAGGAGAAAAAAATATCTCAAGTTAATGAGAGAACATGACTACAAAATCATATAATCAAGTAATACACTACAGGCAATGGCATTGATAATTCAAAAACATCTCCACGGCCACTAAATCTTTTGAGGTATCCAAGAAGAACAGGAAAATTGCAAAATCAGATAGTTCTAGGCAGCAAGAATCCATTAAGCAAAATTTTGCCTTAACATGATTCATTTTGAAAAGAACATGGCATGGCATTTATCATCCTGGGCTGCTCACATTTTCCAGTCACAGTGTTTCTTTCCTGATTTTGTTCTACTTTTCTTCCTTGATGACTCTTTCATTTTCCTCTGACCCAAAATAATAATAATAATTTAGAAAAGATTCTTTCAAATGTAAAGCTCTTCAACATACCATTAGCATGTAAAAACCACGTTCAGCTTCAATGTAGCTCCGAACAGCTTTGCTAGTGTCAATATCATTTCACTTTTCTCTTTTTAGCTTCTTCTTTCATGCATGTTCGTTGTTGTCCCTTTCCACTTCCGTATGTAAAATTCCATCTCGAAACAACAAAAAACTACTACCTCTCAGTAATTCACCAGCAATATATATCATGCAAATGTGTATTGCAAGTAGGAAATGGAGGCCAAAATCTAGGAAATTTACATTAAAAATAAGATGGTCAGATGCAAGTATGATGTACCCCCCAAATCCCTGGCAATTTTACACTGGCCTTACACAATAAGGACAACCCTTAAAAAAAGGCACCAGAATTGCATTAATATTTTTACATTAATTGTATCCATCTGTCAATGGATCCATTGGATGAATTACAATAATGAGTCCAATTACATTGCTTATGATCCTATTAAGTCTATGACTCAAAAGATCTGTAAATTATCCAGACTATCCGAGTTATAATTATTTCAAAGATATTGCATTGAAATATCTACTTTCCCAAAAACCGGAAACCTTTTGCTTTCTTCAAGAACCTATTTGAAGTGCTCTTTCTTTTACTCAATTACTCGTGAGGTAGCAAAGGTAAGGGAAAATACAAGGTAATGCATCTTTAAAACATTTGCAACTTTTCAATCAACCAGGAAAACGTGCTTAAGACTCTGATAGATTCTGTGGTGTACACTATGCCTTGTTGATTTGTTACTTCTGTCTACAAAATTGCAAGTATTGATAGAATTGGCCAGTTAGACAATAATTTTTTTTTCTAAAATCAAATTATGCCCATATGCATCAGTACCCAATATGCAAAATAGATGCATTACCAAACTTATAGTGAAAAAGTCATAGCACATCATAGTTACATTTGAAATCACAATCCCATACCAAAATGTTAATTGCAAACCACAAACATCTTGTGAAGTTTACATAATCAAATCCTTCCTATTTTCACATTTTTGGACAATTGCTCAAAATTTTCAAAGCAGCTGATGGAATCTTCACATTAGAATAGCAAAATGAATAAAATCAAGGTGGAAAAAAACACAAATTAAAAAACATTCTGATACTGCAGCCGATAAAACTATAGAAAACAAGGGACAAAACTCATCTTTTGCAATCAAGAGGCCTTATCACACATACCCAAAAGCCATTTCAACAAATGGAAACAAAAAAGGAAGTGTTAAATTATCAAGCTCAAAGTGTAAATTAATAAGAAAAAACAGCACAAAAGTCACAAACCCTTTCAGGAATGCCAGGATTTCCCTTTTGAAGCTTCTTAATATTTTGCTTTTTTCTTCTGGTCTTTCTGCAATTCCTACTTTTCTCTCTGTGTGTATGCAGTGGCTATGGAGGTCTATTGAAAAACAGAGAAGAGAAATACGGGGCAGGTTTAGGGCACCACTGCACCTATTGTTTGGGTTTTGTTTTTAGGTTCCATCAATGGCTAATAAGTCTAAGTCCAAGTCCAATAGCATTTCATATTAGGAAAAATAACGGTAGACCCAGATATTCCTGAAATATCCCCTTTACCCCTAGTTTCCTCTCCCTCTCTCACCAGTCCCCAGTCCTCACAGTCAACACTCCCACCCGATTTTATTTTTTCCTTTATTTTTATGTCATATTTTACATAATGTTTAGATTAATTACAGCTATTTATTTTCTTTTTTTTATTGATAATGAGTGACTTTATTAAAAAGAAAGGAAAAAAAAAAAACAAACAAATACAAGCCACATCCCAAGTACACGGTAAGTGTACTATTAGAAGTGAAAAGGGTCAACAGAAAGTGCACACATCTAAAAACTCTACAGAAGAAGAGAGAGACAGATCACTCAAAATACATATTATTTACAGTCCGTATACTCTAAGTTGTAAAATTTTGCGATGGATGCCTTATACAATATCAATTTGTAATGTCTATCTACTGTTTAAATCAGTGTATAAACATTACCAGGATGCAAAACAATGATGCAATTCCAGCAACAAGAATGGCTGAAAGATGGTTATATGATCACAAAGGATATAATTATTCAAATTTGGAAATAAGTTCCATGACTCCAACTTCAAGTGATGAGGATGCATAGACATACTTGGAGTGAGTGCATTGCACTCCTTAAAATGATACACTTCCAGCATATCAGGTTCTCCACAATTAGATATTTGGCTGAAAAAGCTAGGTGGGACCAGTTATTACGGTGTAAAATCAACAAAAGTTATAACAGGCTAGAATCATGAAGGATTCATGTTGCCATGACCTACTAGCATGACCAGAATTTTAGTATCAAACTTCAGATGCATCTCCAAGCTTCCTTTACAAGGGAACATTCATCTGCTCCATTTTCTTAATAATATTTTTGGACATTAAGCCTCTCTCAACCACATAATCCCAAAAAAGAGGTAAGATGTTGCTGTCACCAACATAAGAAGCACTGAACGATTTATAGAGTTTAAGTGTTATCTTCAACCTCCTTATAGCCATTTCATCTAACATCTTTGAAGCAACAGTTGCCTTCCCTGCTTTCAAGTAAGCATATGCCAGAGTAGTGTATACAATGCTGTCTCCTGATATGCCCTTCTCTTGCATAATACTGAATATTTTTTCAGCAGAGTCCAATCTTTCTCTCTTACATAGCCTTCTTATCAGTGCCCTGTACACTGAGACATCAACACAAAGGCCTCTCTGCACTAGCTCATCCGGGAGTCTTAGAACTGCATCTTCATTGTCTTGGTTGCAAAAAGCATCTACAATCCATGAGTAAGTGCAGTAACTTGGAGAAAATTCTGAATCTAGCATGCTAAACAAATGCTCTTTAGCACTGTCCATCTCTTGGACTTTGCAGAATCCATGAATCAGAGCTTTGTATGTAAACTGGTCCAGCTTCAATCCAGCCTCCAACAGTTTGTTCTTCACTTTTAATGCAGACCTCATATCTCCTATCTTGCAGTAAGCATTAATCAATGTGTTACATGTCACATTGTCAGGTACAACTTTCCTCTCACTCATCTCATTCAAGAGCATATTTGCATCCCTTATCCTGCCTTCTTCACACAACTTGCGTAGAATTGAATTATAAGTAACAACTTCGGGGTACAAGCCCTTAGCCTCCATCACCTTGCGCAATCTTAAAGCTTCTTCAAGGTCATTTACCCTGCAATATCCATCAATCAAAGTAGTGTATGTCACATGATTGGGAGTAGCACCTTTAATTTCCTGGAAGAGCTTTACAGCCTCTCTCATTCTACCTTCTCTACAAAATCCATAAATAAGGGAATTATAAGTCACAATATCAGGACTTATTCCTCCTCTTTCCATTCTATCTTGTACACCCAAAGCCTCATAGTGCATACTCCTCTTGCAGTATAATGAGATCAATGTATTATATGTAACAAGATCAGGAAAAACACACTTCAATTCCATCTCACTCAACAGCTCTTCTGCCTTCTCCACATCCCCAGACTTGCAACAGGCATGAATCAAAACATTATAAATGTGTAAATTCGGAACAACCCCTATCCGCACCATCTTCTTATAAACTTTCCATACCATATCAGTCAACCTATCCTTTATTAAACAATTCAAAAGCACAGTACAAGCATGCAAATGAGGCTTGAAACTATGCACCCTCATGTGCTCAAACACTTGAATTGCATCCTGGGTCATCCTTGAATTACCATAATATATCACAAGCCAGCTTAAAACATGAGAATTCAAATCCGGGTCATCATAACTCCTCGCCAAAGCATTCAAAACTGACGGTGACGATAGAAAATCCTTACGTGCAATTTTCTCGAGCAAGTCTTGTGCAGTTTTGAAGTGCTTGTGCTTAGTGAGGATGTGAACCATTGTCCATGAACATTGCAGAGAGTGATTATAGTTAGGAACCGATTCAACCCACTTGAAAAATGCCCAAGAAAGTGAGGGACCATGATTGTTATTATAAAGTGAGGGTTGCAGGAGTACCTGGTGAATGGTTGTTGAGGTAAGAGTGGAACCAATCTTGGGTTTCAAGAGGTTGTGACATTGACCCTTTACTATAATTGCACACACACTTTGAACAAACTGGGTCTCACTAGCTAAAGAAACTAGAGCAGCCATGTGTGATATTATCTTTTAAGGCTATGACTTATAATGAAGTTGATTAATTCCTATGCAGGGGAAAAAAAATAAAGTTGTGGCCTTGTGGGGTGTCACATTTTTGAGGAATTCTCGGTTCTGGTTATGTTGAGCAAGTAAGACCATATTTGATAACTACTACTAGATTTCTTGTTGCCTGACATAAACCACAGAAACATATATTAGCTGAGAGGCCAAATTTGCACATGATAGGCTTTAGTATGGTAAAACAACAATAACTCAATAAGTCTAATTACACAAACTTTTTAACAACTTTTTTTCAGATCTGTGGAATAACTCCTAGTGCGATTATCAAGAAAGCACGGACACGGGACACGGCTGCACTCGTGCTTCCTTGTTTTTAATAATCGGACACGGCGAGAAAGGGAAAAAAAAAAAAAAAAATCCTAACCTGAAACGCTGCGTTTTGAGAGCATCACTTGAACTCAAAATCAGTTTCCTCTCTCTCTCTCTCTCTCGATCTCTCTCCTTCTCTCAGTCTCACCCTCTCACGCCGATCTCCTCTGGCTCTTCTTCTTCCCGCTTCTTCTTTTTCTTCTTCTCCTTCTTCTCCTTCGGCCAAATATGCCCTTACATATTTTACAGTTTTCCCCTTTTGCCCCAACTTGGGAATTGGGTACTTTGGGAGATATAAACCCACGCATGGAAGCTAGTGAATCAAATTTTTTAAGGCGAAAATTGGGCAAAATTTGTCAAACTGAAAAAAATTTGGGCAGATGGCATGCATTCAAAACTAATTAGTTTATTAGTTAGTTAAACTCTTTTTTGAAAATGAAATATAACAAAATCGACTTTCAGCCAAAATCAAGTTTAATTTACTCAACTTCCAACCAAAAATCAGCTCTAAGGTGGATAAGAAAGAAAGTTGAATATAGTAAACTCGATTTTGACTGGAATTTTGGTTGGAAGTCGATTTTTCTGTACTTGATTTTCAAAAAAGAGCACAACTAACTAATAAACTTTGAACGCATACCATCAGCTTAAAATTTTTCCTATATTATACTGTTTGGCAAATTTTGCCCGAAAATAGTCTCTACGTTTTGGGCGGATTTACATTTTGATCTTTATTTTAATATTGCTATTATCTTGTAGGTTCCAGTTAACTCATCTGGTAAAGTCTTTGATGGTTGAATAAAAAATATGGGATTCAATCTCTGCCTATATTAAATCGATTGGTGTTTTTGTCTGATGATAAATGGCTATTATCAGGAGCAGACGCCATAGGTTAAAACTATTCAAAAAAAATTAATAATAATAATATTGCTATTATTTCAATCCCTAAAAATAGAAAATCATTTCTATTTCTAAAAATAGAAGTGTTCTGTTTGCACAATAAATACTGAGGTGGTTAATTTTTTTTTTAGAAACACACACACATATATAGAGGAAGGGAGATGAGATAAGAGAATACACTCACACGCCAACACCAAAACTGCATGCGGCAGTTAGTGTCGCGGAACAAGTGATAAACCTTTTTCAATATCACACCTTACCGATATGGGATAACTTGACAATACAAGTTCTTTTTTATTTGAGAAACACACACACATATAAGGTTTTTTATTTTATTTCTTTTATTTTTACATGGCTTTTTAAAAAAAAATTATAATGCCAAATAAAATATTTATTAATCACCTCAGCATTTGCTGTGCAAATAGGACACTCCATCTATCATATAGAAGTTTTCTGCTAGTGAGTTAACGGGAGGGACCAAATTAGAAATGATTTTCTGCTTTTAAGGATTGGAATAATAACAAAATCAAAATAAGGACTAAAATGAGAATCAGCCCAAAATGTAGAAACAAAACGTGTATTTTCACCAAGAATAAATACATAACATAGTTTTTAATTTTTTTTATCATCAAGGTAGATAGTAGACAATTCCTCAATAAAAGAAATGTAGATAGTAAACACATGTATATATTATTAGTGATTAAACTTTAATATTCTTCTAAAATAATTTTTATTGAATCTCGTCATTGGATTAGATGTTCCACATGTTCCTTACATGTATGCCAAATTTCATGTTAATTGGATATTATTTATCATTTAATCTATATACTATGCATAATTGTAAACTATAAAAATTTGAAATTTAAACATTTGATTAATGACATAACTATTAATCTTTGATCAACTTTAAAATTTGCAAGTATAATGGATATTAAAAAAATGTAATATGAATTTGTCAAAATTTGCATTAAGCGAAACAATATACAGTGATGTAATATTGTTTAATGTTATATCATGTATAACTTCTTCTTTTTTGTTGAGAAAAACGTTATTTATAACTTGAACCTAATCCATATTAAATAATCCAATGTTCTATGTTAAGTTGTTAACTATTAAAATTGAGAAGTGTTATGTCCACAATATTTACTTATCAAAAAAAATGTCCACAACATTTACACAATACTTTCACAACAAATCTTAGGTGACATGCTATTACAAGTTTTTAATTTGAATTCATTTAAAATTTAGGATTAAGCAAATCTCAAGCAGTTGCTCTCCAAGATACAACGACTTTGTTAATGTACACTCATAAACAGAGTCTCGAACTCGTCTGTTGATGCCTAAAGAGAAAGTTTTCAATATAAAACCAAAAGGAATATGATGATGCCAAGAAGATCAGTAGGCTGGATGCTTCGGACTTGATAGGACCGGTTGCTCTCTCTGCGGCCTGAAAAAGAAAGAGAAGCCAATCAAAGGCGACCGGGGCTGCCGGCCAAAAATCCTCCGATGGTAAAGTTAGTTCTTTTCACTATGTTTTTGGAGTTCCAACTTTTTTTGGAGTCGAAATTACGCATACCTTTGCCTTGTCTGAATCAATCTTTATATAGCGCCTTCATAGACGATTA
Source organism: Castanea sativa (assembly GCF_040712315.1). Lineage (NCBI taxonomy): Eukaryota > Viridiplantae > Streptophyta > Magnoliopsida > Fagales > Fagaceae > Castanea > Castanea sativa. The sequence goes on along the minus strand of NC_134014.1, from coordinate 7,870,733 downwards.
TCGAAATAGGAACCTCTCCTGGATTCAAGGAGGCTTAACGTAACTGCCATAACCATTTAGATGTTACACTTCTATTTCACAACGGATACATGACCGTTATGCGTGGGATAAGGGATTGTCACATTATATTCGGAGATTCTCCTAAGTATGATACCCTCGTCTTGGAATTCCTTCGTCAAGTGCGCCTGCTAATTCCAAGTGTAACATCCTAATCCACGAATCTTTACATGGACGAGTCCTCTCAGGGTAGGCTGTGCGCATCCCACGGACGAGGGATGTAGCTTCACTATCACCCTCTGGACGTCCTTGTCCGTTACCCTCGTCCTGAGGATAACTTCTGGACGGCTGCCGAGGTGATGACCGTCCAGGGACGGGTTGAGTGTTTTCATCCCACATCAGAATATATCATAGTATAGTTTATCTCTCTTTCTATCTTTTGGAAATCAATTTAATATATAAAGTAGACCACGCACATGCAATAGAAAAAGATTGTTGTGGTGAAAGGGAAAGACGAAATTGGAGGAATTTTGTTTTCAATTGGTGCCGCAATTCATAATGTATTTTTTGCAAAAGAAGGGAATTTTGTGGGTTTTTGTTTTTGCTACCAATAATACCCACGCAAACTAAGGAAGGATTCTAGTCGTGGATTGCTTGGGCTTTTTAAAGAAGAAAAATAGTAAACCCTATAGCGGTGGTTTTAAAAAAACATTGTAATAGATTATTTACAGAAGAAAAAGAGCAAACTCTATCCAGCACTTTTAAAAGCGATGAAATAGATCATTTACAGAAGAAGAAGAGAAAACCCTATAATAGTGCTTTTAAAAGCACTGTAATAGATCTTTTATAAAAGAAAAAGAGCCAACTCTATTACAAAGCTTTTAAAAGTGCTATAATAGATCATTTACAAAAGAAAATGAGCAAACCATATTCTAGCGCTTTTAAAAGCACTGGAATATATTTTACATATGAAGAACCCTAAAGCGGCGATTTTAAAACTGTTAGGAAAGGTATTCCAATTGAAGAAGTCTATAGCAGCGGTTTTAAAATGCCGTAATAGGTCAACCTATAGCAACAGTTTCAAAAATCGTCGCTACAGGAGACCTATAGAAGCGGTTTAAAAAGCACCCACTTTAAACTATCGTAATAAATCAACCTATACCTGCAGTTTCTAAAAGCTCTGCTATAGGTCTCCTACAGCAGCCGTTTTGAAAAGCCCTAAGAAAAAAATGCTGGTGTAGGATGAGTTTTTTGTATTGATTGCACTAGGAATAGGATTCTTTTCCTACATAAACCTATAACCATAAGGTCCATAACACACTTTCCAGCTCCCAGAACACTTTGTGCATCAAAGGTAGGTTAAGTTTTGTTGATAATGAGTCTTATGTATGATGCATTACACTAAAAGAACAGTTGTCGCTGCGAGTTCTTAAGTGTTTCACTAACTCCAACAAGAGATTATGTTGATGCGGATTGTTCACCATCGACCTACCCGAGTTTGTACTTGGAGCTGAAGATGTTTTTTCCAATCGTGTGTTGGCTTCTCATGAAACAAAAAACCTCTTTATTTTTTATCAACGTTTTCACAGTGGTCAGATTTAACCTACCTGACGTAGAGCATTCTTTTGGAAATTTTGTCAGTTCGTTTTCTTTTCACAATGAACAAAAACAACAACCTAATCGAGTATTTATCTTGACAAATGAGTGGTATAAATTGTCTTAGAATAGCCCATCCCAATGATGAAACATGGACAGAGTATACCTTTTAGGATCATATGATTCAATTTTATAGGGCTAAAAGTTTACTAGCTATTGAATACAAAGTGTTTTGCTTTGATGAAAGAGGATGGTTGATTACGTATGACATGGTTAGAAATATGTTGAAAACATTGGATCAACTAGTCAAAAAAGGCTTCAGATGCTACATGTTGGAGCATCAAGGAGAAATCTTCAGTTTTTGTTATCCCAAAGACAGTAGTCATCCCAAATTTGTTGGCATCAATAGGTACAACGATGATTCCAATGCATGGGAAAAAGGTTAAGCAACAATGATGTCAAACTCATGGACACTAGTTGCTTCTTGTCGGATTTTCAAGCCTCATTTTCTTCCAAATGACAAGGTTTCAAAGTTGACTCTTTCGATAGATTATAGCACTTATGGTTTGCTTTTGTTTGTCGAGATATGATGCATGAAACTTCACATCGTCGTTTTCCCTTATCTTCTTCGTGGATCACCTTGTTGGGTTAATTTAGATTGAATAGCATAGCTTTGGGTTTGTTTCTATTGTTTTGCTTTACAATATTCTTATTGACACATTGGTTTTTCTTTTTCCCTTTTAATTTTTGCTTTCACTGCTTGATAAAAATTAAGGAATTTGTTTTCATGAACAAAGATGAGAAATTCCAAGCTGGTGTACTTACTTTGTGGTGTTAATATGCTTTTATGCATCTATGGCAACTAGCTAGTCTCCTTCTTCCATAAGAATTATAACAAAAGCAGTGATTATCTTCTTCTTTTTTTCCTTTCAAAAGTGTATCCTTTTAATTATACATAATATATAATATATGATTATGTAGATAGTATATCTTATATTGAATTTTGTTAACAATAGTTTAATCTAGTAACTCTATTACCAAAGTTTTAGGAGAATTTCAAATTCTACTTCAACTAAGTTTAATCTACCGTAAAACTCTATTCCTTAAGTTTCAGTTTATACATCATAGAAGGTAATTTGAAGACCACCACGTTTTTCCCACATTTACAAAGACTATGCCTTTTTGTGGCCATGCAAAACCAAATATTTCTTCTACTAACGGTGCAGGGATTTTTGTTGATTTGAATTGTCTTAATTATTAATCTCCTCTTTGACTATATTACTTAAAGATTTTTATCAACCCTTACTATCTTTTATCAGTCCTTTCCTTTCTGGACATGTGTATATTAGTAACAATATACGCATGCAAATTAAACCAAACCAATTGGACTCCGTTTAGTAGAATTTAACTAAATTGAACTAAACCAATTTGTTTAATTAGTCACATGCACAATATTGCTAAAATGCAAAGTAACCCACACAATAATACGGTTACAGAGGGAAAATTATAACGGAAAAAACCCTTAAAGGATTTAGTGCTAACCCTTAACGAAACAATCCAATTGAACTCTTATATTATAGATCTCTTCACATGAATCGTGGGCCTGAATTAAGAATTCAGTATCCTTGAGGTTCCATGGATTGATTGCTGTTGAGCTAGCAAAACTTGAAATTTCCTTAAGCTTTTCTTCTTTGTCTTGGTCTTCAAGTGTATCACATTTTTGATAAATCAAATGTATCACTTAAACACTACAAAGACTTATAATAGACCCAAGTAAAAATTACAATTTGACACAATTTGCCAATACACGAGTGATGAACCTAAGAAAAAATATATATAGTTGGGTAGACAACCCACAAGGGTACTTCTATATTATATGTGTCACTATTGTTCTACAAGTAATGCATCTTTCTACTACGATCACGAGTAATACTAATATCTCATTTATAGTTTCCCTTGTGTATAAGTAAAGAGGACACAAATTATTATAACTAGTCGAAATGTTAAATGCCCATAAAAATTATATGTATTTTTTTAGAAGAATTATATGTATGACAAATAAAATACTAATTATATATAAACAGGGGAATAAATTAAAATTTTAATAATATATGAGCCACATGACATAACAAAAACACTTTAATTTTTTGTATATATACATACCGGTATTTAGAGTAAATTAATTGTGTAAATAATAAATATGTCACATAATAAAAATACATTAATTTTATGACATGTAATACATACATATATTGAATCACTGGCTCAAAAGATAGGATCCTTGGTATAGTAGGAAAATAACTATCACTGTACAACAACATTGATAGTTAGGTCAATATGCCAAGGGAAGTTTTTCATGTTAGACTTTAATACCATGTGAATACTAGAAGTCATGCATTGAACTTAGTGTAAAACACTAAAACTAGCAAAGGACTACCTTTCTCTAAACACACATATGAATGATGTATGAGTAAATAGGAGTTTAACTCAAAGCAAATTACAATGGTTTTAAGCTGCTTGGCCTAAATTCTAACTGTGTGAGGCCAAAACAGCGGCTAGCCCAAGTTAGATGAACATGTACTGTATCATGGTCCAATACAATTAATTTGTAGAAGTAGATTATCAAGGTCAACATTTCAAGCCTAACTAATTACGTCGAATGATTAAGAGATGAGCATGCAATTAAGGAAAAGCTTCATGAGAAAATCTAGTGAAAATAGACAAAGATATTGGTATAAATACATCCTCGAGATGGTCCGATGAGCCTTAATTCATATGATTTACAAAGCTCTTGATTACACTTTATATTTTTCCCTCTAATTTTTCTATCCCCCTCTCTTAATGGAGCTTCCTTCTTTATTATAGTAGCTGGGGCTTCATCCCAACCCTCCACTTGGGGTTGCTACAGATTCTTACTTGGATACTTATCCCATCAGTGTCTTGCTAGTGGTAGTAGAGTAGGTTGCAAGCTGTAAAGATGCTGTTTAGGGGTTATTTTGTCATGAATTGTGGCATACTGAGTTGGTATAGTGCATTTAATGAAAAAGTGATGGATGCTTTATCAGGAAACTTCCTTATTAGGAAAATTTCTCCTTTCCCTGCCTGCACGTCTCTACTTTCTTCCTCGGCCCCTCGTAGCTCTAGGTTGGGACCCCAATTACCCGAGGGAAGCTTTCTCCTCAGACTTCTCGAACTTCGTACTCTTCTCGGGTTTCGGTATTTGGTTATCTCGTTTTGTTCTGGACCCAATTTGATGACGAGAGAGGCCCAATTGACTCCTTGGAATGTACTAATGCTACATGCCTTTGCTCCTCGAGTTCCTCCCTCCCACACTAACAATCACGATATATTTTTTCTTCAGTATTGATTGTTCTCTAGTTCAATTAACACCCAAACTAAGATAAATAGCTTGTAGCATAATTGACACATACCCAATGTTAAATTCTATTATATTTATCATCATATACCATTGGCGAAATAGTCAATCCACAAATATAAGTGCTTGTGGGGCGTGGGGGGCATGACTGGGGTTCAAGTCTATAGAAGGGAGTTTCATACATATATACTTAGATTAGGCTAGAATAAAATTTCGATTCCAATATTTTCAGACCAAAATTGATTTTGTGGCTTTCTTATACACACACACATACACACAAATCTCAATTTTAGAAGATTTTATGAACTTTTTTTTTGGGTTAGTTTAATTATGTGTGAGATTTGTTGAAAGCAATCATGCATGAGATTTTATGAAATTTAGTATATTTAATTATGTAAAAGGTTTTATGAACATTTGGCTTTATGTATGATCTATAGTATTTTTCTTTGAATGTTACACATTTGATATGATTTTTCTAGATAACCTTTTATATGAATTCATGTTGGTTAATAAGATGGTATTAATTATGAATGATTTATGTTATTATATATAATTATAATCACAAAATGGTACATCGTATATAATTATAATTCATGTAGGTGCTTTATACATAGGTACAACATTGAATCGACGACCATCGGTCACCCAACACTATACTTAGCCGCCAATCTCAAAACAAAACCCAGCCACCAAAACCCAAAACTAAACCCACCTACCAAACTCAAAACCAAACCCACTATCGACAACCCATTTATCCAGATCTGAGAGATGTGGCCCGAAAGAAATTAGGAATATGAGGAAAAGTGTAAAAGGGAGGACGATCTACACCGCCTCACTACCAACCTAGACTAACGATTTGTACTGCCTCACTGCTGACCCAGATTGACGATCTGCACCACCGACTGCCTCACTGCTCACCAATAGGAGTCCGAACTGCCATAGAGAAAAGAAGAGAGAGGAGGGAGAACTTGAGAGTGAGAAGGTATAGTAGTCATGAGAGAGGAAGAGCGAAAACTGAGAAGGACTGATGTGTGAGGAAGTGCAAGTATCGGGTAAGGAGGGAGGAGAGAAAATGTAAAATGTTTTACTAAAATTTTAAGTGTAAAATATTTTATACAAATTTGTCTAGGTTGATTTTGTTGACTGAAAATATTTTACTTTTGATTAAATATTTTACTGTAAAACAAATATCGTAAAATGAGAAAATATTTTCTTAAAAATATGTTACATCGAAACAAACAAAGCGTTAAACACAATTTTTTGTAGGTTCCATACTAAAATGTTTTCAAGATACAAAAAATATTTTTAATGATATAGTTATAAATAAATTGAAAACATTGAACCTTATAGATTTGTCCAAAATTTTATATCTCTTAAATTAAGGAATAAGGAGCTTATTGTAAGTGCACAATTGTACCCGGACCAAAAAACATGTGTTGGGCTCAGGCCCAATAAGCCTTATGCAATAAGATCTGCAGAGTATGGATTTGAAATCTAGGTTTGGGATGTTGGAAGTAGGGATGGCAATGGGGCGGGGCGGGGCCGAATGATGGGATCTTCGCCCCCGGCCCGTATAGATTTTTCTTGCCCTATCCCCGCCCCGCCCCGCCCCGCATGACGGGGAAGATTTCTTGCCCCATCCCCGCCCCTTAATGCCCCGCAAAGACCCGCGAAGCCCCGCCCTATACCATAAAACTTTATTTCTTGTTAATTTTCCCTATAACTATTACCATTTTTTCAAATAAAATGACATGTTTCAATATTAAAAATATACTTGAAATTATAAATAAATTTATCCTATCAAATCAAACTAATTTTTAGCAAAAACTAAATAATATTATCTAAATGTTTAACAAGACAATGTCACAACAAAAATCTTATAATATGACACAAAAATCTCATATTATGTTAATGATGAACAGTAAGTTGAGAAAGACATTTGAATCATGAATGAAAAGACAAAAAAAAGAGTTAAAATCGGTACCTTATTTCCAACTTTGCTTGAGAGAAAAGAGAGGTAGAACCACGTTAGGTAGAATAAAATAAGTTGATGATATTTTTGTTTAAATAGTAGGATTTTAGAGTATGAAAAAATTATAACTTAATCCTTATTAACGCGGGGTGGGGCGGGGATGGGGCGGGGCGGGGCGAGGCGGGTCTAAAAAGTGTAAATCCATCCCCGCCCCGTCCCGTGATGCGGGTCTAAAATCTCGCCCCATCCCCGCCCCATCACCTTTGCGGGGCGGGGAAAACTCGGACGGGGCGAAGCGGGGAGGGGCGGGTCAAGTGGGGCGGGAAAAAATTGCCATCCCTAGTTGGAAGTTTGATTAGCAGACTAAAGTGCCTCAATCTACGCAAATGATAAACAAATATGACAAAGGGATCTCCTCGGACGTAAGTCGAGGACGAGTTGTATAAATATTCTCTTTCTATGCCCAAGTTTACAATTCTTAGTTCCCGTTTTTGTTTTCTCAGTAGGAAAATGTCGATCCCCTTCTCTTTCCTCTTTCGTTTCATTATATACTTCTCCTTCACTGGTTCATCCACGTGTCATATAAATCTTCTCCCTGGATACTTGTCACTTCCACCGCCACCTTAAAGTCTTCAAACAGATAGCAGGGGGGCTGCCCCTTACTGTTCAGAGGTAATTTCTCCATTAATGCGGTCAGGGAGGTAGATGCAGGGTCTTTAATGTGGTGGTAGTAGCCTTTTCCTTATATATTTCTCTCACATCCTCGCTTCTAGAGGGTGCTTGGATCACCCTCCTACCCATCAGTTTTTCTAGAAGCTTGTCTTTAACCCGTTTAGCAAGTCTCAGGATCATTGCTGGGCCTGTCCGAGGAGACATTCCTCCTCGGACAGTTCCTCGGACCTTTACAGTGCAGATTGACTTGTGGGCCTGGAGGTCCTGATAAAAAACAAACTGGTACCAGCCAACCGGCCCAAAACCCACATGTTTGTTTAGGAGTTTTTACCTCCACACTTATCTTTATACCAAAAAAAAAAAAATCTCAAACTATATAAAAGATACATGAGATGAGCTCTGGTCTCTTATTATTATTCACAAAAAAAAAGTCTACACATTAATTTTTGTAAAATTTAAGGGAAAAAAAAATCAAGCATCATGTTTTTTTCTCTAAAGTGGGAGCTAAACATAATATATAAATTATTATAAAAAATTAATTTCAAATTCAATTTTTTAAAACACAAAAAAAAAAAAAAAAATCAGCTTACTAATAAAGCAGACTCTCGCTAAAATGGCGTTAACAAGCAAATATACTCGCACGTGCGAGTCCTTGAACCGTGTTTTGGGTTCGGTCAGTCGCACACACTCTGATCCAACAAAAGAAAGCCAGTCCCATTTCTTATAGCAAGGGTTTTTGTAATTTGGGTAAGCATTAGCAAAGTTCACTACTCTCTCTCTCTATGCATCTGATCTGCTCGTCCTAGCTTTTTCCGGCGCCGTTTCCGGCGAATTCAGGATCGGTTCTCCCATCAGGTAACCATTCGCGATCTTCTTCACTATCGTACCTTCTTAGGTTCCGTTTGTTTCCCCTCAAAACATTTTCCCGGAAACCTTTTTCCCTAAGAAAGTAAATTCCCTAGTATTTCTCGCGTTACTAACCTGAATATGCGGCGTTTAGTTTTGGTAATGGTTGTATACATCGTAGATTTCTTCTGTGTGTATGTATGTGAATGTATATTTTAGGGTTCAGAGAGTGAGGAATCATAGATTACTGATGAATTTTAAGATTGATTAGAAAGTGAATGAAACTATATGTATAATTGATAGCTTATTCTCAGTTTAGAAAATAAATTTATTAAAAAGAAGAAGGGAAAGTATAGGCCTCTTCGGCCAACTCAATTGGTGCATTTGGTGTGTGGATTGTTCAGTTAAGGTTAACTTTATTGCTTGTTTTGTTTGGATTCAGTATTTTATAACCTTTTCTGATTTTCATCACTTCAATTAATGTCTTTCTATTTCTATTTTACTTCAACTCTCAATTGTTTATGCACAATATGTATCTATATTGTTTTATCTTTTGAGTGTTACTTATAATAATATAGGGCATTCTATGTATACGAAGGAGGTTGCTTTGAATTTCATGTTATAATCCAGCCAGGTGAGAGTTTGACTTTAAATTGCTGATGGGTTTATTTCTATTGCATTGTAGTTCGAATGAGATGGGGACTTCACAGAATGTTGAGTTGGAGGCAGCTAAATTTTTGCAGAAACTCATTCAAGATTCTAAAGATGAGCCTGCAAAATTGGCTACAAAACTTTACGTTGTGCGTATAGTTTTCTCTTAAATAATAGTTCTTAATTGCTTTTGTTACTTTTGCTTTGTATTTCTATAGTTGTGCCAATGAGCTCTAGTTAAATTGGCACTTCATCCCTCCTCAAGGATGAGGTGGAGGGTAAGTTGTTGGTTCAAGACCCATTGGGTGTGTATAACTTACCAATAAGAAAATATTAATGCCATTTTTGGAGATGTATTTTTATTTATTATCTTTGAGCCTTTCAGATTTTGCAACACATGAAATCGAGTGGGAAGGAGCATTCAATGCCATATCAAGTAATATCAAGGTAAGCAGTTTCCATTCATTAACATTTTTCAGGTATTTTCTCTTACATTAGATATGCACTAGTGAGGAAGAGTGATTTTGATTCAAGTTGAGGCTGCAAAGAAAGGTAGAGGAAGATCTAAAATAACGTTACTAGAGGTAGTAAAGAACATGTTAATGAAGGAGGTGACAAAGAGTATGTTTTAGATAGGATAGAATGGCAAAGAAGAATATGTGACTAACCCTGATTAGTCTATTGAGGTTCCATTGTTGACCCCAAGTTTTGAGACTTGGGTTTTATTGTTGTTGTTATTGCTGTCTTCTTGTACATCTGACAATCATCTAGGTTGATATTTTTTTTTTAAAGATAGCCCATCAAACTATTTTGTTTTGTTTTTTTTCTGGGGAAAATTATTTTTTTGGTGCCAATAGCCTTGTAACTCAATTGAGACTCATTGTGTTTCCAATGGAGACATCCAGGGTTCAAATTCCCCCTTCCCCATTGTGACTATCGAATTTATCCCCCAAAAAAAAAAAAAAACTATTTTGATATGTGTGAGAGTTGTTGACTGCTGCTGTTCTTCTTATCCTCTATAAAGTTGGTGAATTTACTAATTCTTCCTTATTCAAAAGTAAACTGAATTATTTAATGTTGATTGAGTTTATTACGGATCGATGCTCCTTGCATACTTTACTTTTATATGGTATGTAAAAGGTTGATTGGCCTGATCAGTGATGCTGCAGTGTAATGTCATTTTGACTATCCATATCCTCCCATTATGATTTTGGACACTGGTATGTGTCTGGTGGAAACTGAGATCTATTCAGGATTTAGATTGATTAAATAACTTTGTGAGGTTCGGATGATGGCAATTTATTCAGGTCAGCTATTTTTCTAAATGCAACTGAGTCTGTTTCTACTGCTTTACTGTAAAAGACATTCTGCTGTATTGGATAATGAGTGTAAGCAGAACAATGCATGGAGCAGGGTAATATTTCCCATACAAACATATTAGATTTACTGTATGGTTAGATGATTTCTTTAGTCTGGGGGGATGATACGCGATAATCAACTTTAAGTAGCAACATGATGGCAGCACATATTGGGCTTTCTAACATAGAACCTGCAAACTTTTGTTTGTGATACATATGCATATGAATGTACATGTGTGTTTGTGTGTGTGTATATTCTAAATTTGTCACTGGCTTAGTTGTTCTTAGCGCTTAACGTGTTTTTTTATTGCTAATGTGGTAGTCGCTCTTTACTTTGTTCTGCTTCTTTGTGGTAGCAGGTGGACACTGTAACTTGTTAACCGAAGTGCTTGATTTCTATTGGTTGACTCTTCAACGTGGTTCATTTGGTTTCTTCTAACTTAATTTCCTTTTTGCTAGGGCAATGGAGACTGTTATCAATCAACATGGTCTTGACATTGAAGCCTTGAGGTTATCACGCCTTCCTTTGAGTGGTGGTAATCAAATAGGCGATTCTGCAACTGCTCAGTTTGCAGGTACATTGCTCTCAGTTAAACTGGAATTCATATTGAAAATTTCTTGTGTTGGAGTGTGTCATTTCAGATTAATCTATAAGATATGGGAATAATTTTATGCAGGTTCTTCACAGGCGGGTGGGGTTGCAAATGATTCAAAAGTAGGCTTGGCTGAAAATGAGGTCTCAAAAGTTGATCCATTTGCTTCAAACAGGCCACCTGTTGGCCCAAGCAGTGCTGGACACGATTATTATCAAGGATCTTTAGCTCATAGGAGCAGTCAGTCATTTGATCATGAAAGTCCATCTAGTTTGGACTCTAGGTCTGCCAACTCACAATCACAAGAAAGGCAGCAAAAGGATGGTAAAAAAGCCACCACAAAGAGGAAGAGGGGAGAGACTTCCTTACCTATGGAACAGCATATTGACAATACTCAGCAACTTGATACTCGGAATGCTGTAGTTAATCCAAGAAAGGGGAAGATGAACAAGGTTGAACCACACGCAAGTCTTTCAATTAAAGGGGGTGAGCGTACTAACTTCAATATGGTTCCAAGTAGTGGCCAGATGGAACACTTTGCATCTTTGTCTGGTAGCATGAGACCAATGCTTAGAGTCAAGCAAGAGGGTCAGCATACAATTGAAAGGCAGTTGGACTCATCAAACATTAGCAATTCGATGCTACGGGCCCCAAATCCAAAATTCCCTGAAGAAGTGGAAGTTTCCTCTGCTCATAATGCTTCAGCACAACAGCAAGGGGGTTCCCTACCTTCTCATGACATCAGGGGTGTATGGAATCAAAATAAAACAGGATTACCATTTGAAAAATCTCAAATTCCCAGGTTTCCTTCTAATGTTCCTGGTAATATGATGTCAGAGATTCCAACACAGCAGTCAACAACTCCATCTCTTGGATCAAGTAAGGACATGGAAGATGTTTCAGCATTGAAGTTGTGGATTTGAAAATTATAAACCTAATTTTTATGGGCTTGAAAATCTGTAAATGTTTCCACTTTAACCAGGATCAGTCTCATCAGAGTTGGCATAACAAACTATGGACTTTAAACTATTTGAACTAAAGAATCTGTTTCTGATGAGATTTATTAATTTTGGGAGGCACATCAGTATTGGTCCTAATTAGATTGTGTAAAAAATTCTTTATCCTGGGGTAATATCTTTTCTTTTGATTATTTCCTGGGTCTGAGTTATGATTTTCTCATATGGGGTACTGCTGGAAAATTTTCAGGTGCTTTTGGAAAGGTTCACAGTGGGATGCCTGTTGCTTCTAGTTCTTATCCGGTAGTAGAACCCGGATTCTCAAGCCCAATGCAATTCAGTGGTTCTTTGGAGCATGAAGGAGGGTCAAATATGTTAGCTGATGCCAACAAGGTTGTTCAGGTACTTACATTCTATTCATTATTTTGGCTTCCACTCTTGGATAAATTAAATGTGTGCTTATGCTCCTCAATCAGTCCTCTTGCATTCTGTTGTGTGTTTCCCCCCCTTCATATTTAATAGTAGACGTTCTTTTCGTGCTTAATCTTCTTGTAGACTGTGGTTACATCCTGTGTAGATGGTTTAATCTTTGAGTTTTATTAATAAAGCTTTTTACTTATATAAAAAAATGCTAATAAATTACTAATTGTCTTAAAAGCTTAAGCTGAACTTAATCACTCAACTACAATTCTAACACTCTCCCTTGCATGTGGGTCTAAACTCCCCCTTAGAGAGTGGGGCCCAACATGGTGGATTTTTTACATTTTAAATGGGAGGAAAAGTGAAGACACGGATTGAACTTTGGATCTCTTGCTTTGATACCATGATAAATTACTGATTGTCTCAAAAGCTTAAGTGGTTAGGAACTAGTGATTAAATTTAATTGCTTAACTACAGTTCTAACATTACAGTAGACGAATTTGCTACTTTAACTTTCTTCCCTGGATTTATGTGCCTTAATTGCAGTTTCTTTGCTTAAAGACTGCAGCTAATAGTTTCTAAATATCAACTTAATCCATTCTGAGATTAGTTCCTATCAAAATTTTACTAGGTCACTCTGAATTGAGGTTTCCTCCTTGAGAGTTTAATGGTTTGCTGGATGCTTTGTTTTGGATTGGAACTAATACTTTTACAGCTCTTCATTTTATGGGAGTAATTGCCCCCTAGCTGGCCTGAATAAAAAAGTGGATTAAAATGCTACCAATCATGATATGGTCACTATGATTTTAGGTGGCTGATAGTTGTAAAACATTCAATTGGTTTGAATTGAATTACTGCATATATGGATTCATTGATTTTGTATATTAAATTTAGTAAACATTTCAATGAGAATACTAGGAAAGATGACTATAAAAGCTTCTTTAACTCTAAGGTGATCTCGCCTTTTTTGTTCCATGTGTTTTGGGTTGTCCCCCCTTGGCATCTGTCTGAAAAGGAGAAGGAAAAAGGAGACTTGTAAAAAAAGTTGACTCATGAGCAGTTTTGATTTTGAGTGAATTATTTTAATCTTCCTGAGATTTTCTGAAGCATGTTTCATTTGTTGGGTTTTTATAACAATTTCTATCGCCTAAATTCAGAAATTTCTGATGGTCGATGATTGTATGGCTATATTGTAGTGTATTGAATGTTGTCTATGAAAATGGTTGGTTACATTGTTAAAATATTTTCTTTCCCCTGTGAGTTTACTATTTCAATGTACACATTTTATGGATCTGTGATTGGATTTCCTGTTTTTGTAGATACATTTTCTCTTGTTACATCTTTCTAAATAGTGTTATATCTTGTTAGATGGATAGAAACACTCTTCATTAATTTATTTTTCCCATTTTTTGGTTATGTATTCCCATTTACACTTACATGAAGCAAGTAATTGGAAGTACATATTGGCTGTCTTGTTAAATTTCAAGTGTTTCAGCTGGTTTTACAGTTTCGGACTGGTACTGATTCTTATCCCATTTCTGAAACTTTTTGAACTTCAAAGGTTTTTTTGGGTACATTGGTATACCCATATTGTGAAATGGGATGATATGAATCTATTTCTTCATGTACCAATGCTGAAATATTTTGCTTCAGTAAGCAAACTGAAATGGTTTTGCCTAAATGGTATCTATAACTTTGGTTAGAAACATCACCTTTTGGTATTATTGTAAGTTGAACATTTTGTTTCCTTTTTTTGTTTCCTAGTATTAATTTCTTGGGGATAAGAAATTACATAGAAAGAAAGAATGAGGTGAAAGATACTCCCTCTATCCTAAAATGTGTCCTACTTTCAATTTTTGGATGTCCGAAAATAAGGCCTTGTTCGGTTGCTGAGTGATAGGTAACTCATCACTCATCACTCATCACTCATTTCTCATAACTTAAAAATCCCCAAAACACTCCCACCCTTGTTTGGCAACTAAACCCACTTCTGTTTTTTGCCTAAAAACTCACCTTTTTGTGGGACCCATTCATCACCAACGTGTCTCATATTACCGTGTCTGACCCTTCCTTTTCCATAACCTATCCAACCTTCTCTCCGTGAGCTGAGAGAGAAGAAAAAAAAGGAAAAGAAAAAGAAAACATTTTCACACAGATTGTGACATCATTTTAGAGCAAAGCACTATAAATGACTCTTCCTTGTCCTCTCTGCTTCTTCTGCTTCCTTCTTCTTAACTCAGTTCCATCTCTCTAGCTTAATTTTCAATTTCTCACCTTCAATTCTGATCATTTATATATATATATATATAGGCACTGACAAATCTCGATCTTTCAGCTGGACTTGAATTTCAAGTTTGAATCTTTTGGTCTTTTTTGCCAACTGGGTCGGTCTGTTTTTGTGTTTAGAATTGTGGGTTCGATCTGGTTTTTCGATTGGATTGTTGGCTTTTTTTTCTCCGATTAAAGTTTTGGGTTTTGTTGTATTGAAATGGTCTATTTCCATAGCTCAATCTCGGTCTGCAAGTCCGTTGACCAACAAACCACCACAGCTGTCTGACAGCTATGGTTAAAGAGAAGCTTCAGAGTTGAGAGGTGAGCTTGCTTTAGTGCTCTGATGAGAGAGTGAAGAGGGTTGGTTGAGATGAGAAGCATGTGACCGTTTGGAGGAGTGTGCGAACTGAGCAGGTGATGTGATAACACACTGCCGTGGGGCCCACACGGGTTCAAGTATTTACCACTTTGCCATGTAAACTCAGTTTTGGTGTTTTGAAAACAAGTTTTTGGCTTCACTCAGTTTTGTAACTCTTAACTCAAAAAAGTGGGAAATGAGTTAAGGAAATTGGGAGAGGAAATCTTGCCAAACAGAATTTGCTTGTGTGGGGCCCACCAGTTTTGAGTAATGAGTTATCAAAACTGAGATATGAGTGATGAAAACAGGGGTGTCCAAACACCACCTAAATGTCTACTTTCAAAAATTCAAAAGCATTTTTATCTTCATCTTCCCATGTTAATCTTACCTATTAAGAAAACAACCAAGACACTTATTGAAAGCCGTGCCAACCTTTAGAAATTTTGATAATGGCATTGCACTTATTCTACAATGCCAGTGAGCTGTAGCTCAAATGGCACTTCTACCTTCCTTAATAGTGGCATGTAGGGTAAGGTTGTGAGTTCAAAACCCACTAGATGCTTGTGGAACTCACCAATAAAGAAAAGCATTGCACTTATTGTTCACTATTAAATTTCATGCTGTTTCAGACGAAGCTTCATTTTGGGATGGATGGTGTTGGAAAAAAAAAATTCTGGATGGGAAGCTTTCATGCAAAAAGTACTAGTTTCTAAAATATGATTACTATTTATGTCTTCTTATTCAATTATGTTAGTGCAAACATGTCAAACTAGATGTTTTTTTTATGCGAGTTTTATGTATGTTGATTTCTTCTTATGCCATCTCCTTTCATTATAGTTGGTTTTTGTGCTGTGTGCCTTTTGATTTAGATCATGTTTGAAGTTTGTTCTGCATGTTGCGTCATCTCTAATTCTGCTATTTAAAGCTTTGTGTGTATATCAACTGGCCAGCATAACATGTTGTTTTTGTCAATAGAGTGGAAGGCAAAATAGTGTTACAGAAATGAGTATGCCTAGGAGCATGGCTCCCAGAGATACAGGAAAAGCTCCACTTCCCCAGGCTCCAATGGCTTCTAGCTTGCCTTTCAAGGAGCAACAGTTGAAACAGCTTAGAGCTCAGTGCCTTGTCTTTTTAGCTTTCAGGTTGGTAGCACTTCTTTAGCATCTGCAGTCATTTTTTGGTGCCGCAAAGTTTCTAATCTTTGTTCAAGTCAGGTTATGAGTGGTGGTTTTCTATGTGCAGAAATGGTTTGTTGCCAAAGAAACTGCATCTTGAAATTGCACTTGGAAACATCTTTCCTAAAGAAGGTAACCAATAATTAATAATTTTTATTCTTTGGTCTTCATGCATTAACTTGGAACTAATCAGGTAGCAATATAGATGGACATCGCAAAGAGCTTATTGATCCTAAAGGGAAAGCACAGTCTTCTAATGAGCAAAGTAACGACCAGGATGTTATGATGCCCTTCGGAAGACTGAACACTGCTAGGGACACAGATATAATCTCTCCAGTTGTTTCATCTACTGGAAAGCTCCAGGAGGCTGACACCTTTCCAAAGGATGCTGAGAGCCCAAAAATGGAGGAAAAAAATGGCCCAACTTCTGATCTTCCCGTAATTGCAGATGAAAGGAAACATATTCTGGCTGGAAGAAAACCTGAGGCTGAGAGACAGACTCAGGAGATAACTTCACAGCAGCCCAATTCTTCAAATACAAGGGGTAATCCTGTGGAAGATATGGAAAATGGCCACCTGCAAGTTGGGAGGTCTAACCAAGTATCTTCTGCAATGGGCATAAATAAGCAGATGAACCCGGAGATAATTAGCTGGACTGGAATTGGAAATCATAATGAGGTTTCTAGGGGTCCCCTACTAGGCTCTTCTCTTCCACATGAGTTGGTGGCAGAAAGAAGAGATAGTAATCCTAGTCAGTTTCAAAATATCGGTAATAGTTTTGGTTTGGGGAAACAACATGCAGATAGTCACCCTTCTTTTTCATTAAAAGAGCATTGGAAGCCTATTTCAGGAGTTGAAAATGATCATCAGACAGTAATTCCAATGAGGGATGGTAGTATGATGTCAAAACATGCATCTCAAGGTAAGAACCATGCCTCTAATCCAGACTACAAACCACTTGTTGTGGATGGCATGCTTAAAGTGGCATCTTGTTTATCACAGATCAAGAAGAGGAAAATAAGTCAGTATCTACTGATTTGCCACCTTCTCCAAAGTGCACCATGTCAGAGAAATGGATTATGGATCAGCAGAAAAAGAAAAATTTAGTTGAGCAAAGTTGGAAACTAAAACAGCAAAAGGCAAACCAAAGGATTTCTGCTTGTTATACCAAGTTAAAGGTTTGTTACAGAACTTAATACTTCAGTGCTCGACATATTACGGCGTTGTATCATTTACCAATACACTGCCAAATGTGTTCATCTGATGGATATTATGGTTTTTAATTATCCTATTTATTTATGTTTTCTTGAGGATGTGGGGTTGGGGACTAAAAGTTGCTGCTCTAGTGTTAGGAATTTTTGTTTTTGTTTGTTTGTTTTTGGATTGGTAAGTTTAACATGCAACTGGTGGTCCTAGAACTATGACCTCACCATCCAGCTTGCACTTACTAGGGAAGAAGGTGCCATCTGTGATAGAGCTTGTTGGCTTGCTCTGTATCAGAACTTTGTTATTTTTTATTTATTTATTTTTGGTTTGTTTGTTTGTTTGTTTTTGGTGTTGTTTTGTCATTCATATTGGATCATGGGTGATAGCACAGAGAAGGGAACTGACCATTGTCTATTCAAAATGGAGGTGATAAGATATTCTACAAGTAATCCCCCTTACATTTGGAATCTAGTTTTGTTGTGTTTGATGTGGTGTATTTGGAGGGAACGCAATCGGCAGACGTTTGAGGATTTGGATAGATCCGATGACCAACTGCTTGCTCTCTTTTTTGGTTACCTTTTTGATTGTGCGAGGGTTTGGGGACTCACATCTAGTGACTCTCTTCCTTTATTCCTTTATCTCTCTTCTTCTTTGTAATTAGTACATTTTTATGTTTTTGATCTTCCATCTTTTTTGTACTTTTGATATGCTGGTGCTATTTTGCGTTTAGCAGTTTTTTGAATATACATCTTTCTTACCTATCAAAAAAAGAAGTAATCCCTCTTGAATACAGCCCCTGTTTAGTGTCAAACTTCTGTTTGGTATTTTAAAAGGGTTTCCAACTTTTAGAAGACAGTGGATATATACACTTTTTAAAATTGAATGATGCTGATTTATTGGTTAAATTGATCCCTATGGATAAGAGGTTCACTGAGGAAGGAACATTATAGAAACTCATGAAATGATGATTCTTTCTTGGTTACTTCTGAAAAGATGCCTCTGTTTTCCCCCCCGGTCTTCGAAATAATATTTAAGTTGATATTATAATTGTCATTATTGTTGCAAACATGGGATCTGTTGAGGATCTAAAATTTACCAATTGGGGTTCATACTGTTAGTTTTGGGCTTCCTTTATCTCAGTGTGAGCAGCCTTTTTGAAGTGATGGGTTTCAGGCTTGTAGGCAATGTTTGATGCAATGTTACCTTTGGAATTACCTGATTAATTGAGCGTTTGCTGAAGAAGGATTAACCTTTTCTGAAGAATTGGCATGCTTGACCTTGGTCTACCTTTTAAATGAGATTTGTATATGATTAGCTGCTTGTAGGAAAGGGAAGGGGCTGAGGGTTGCAATGTGAATTTTTCAAATGATGAAAATCTTCATCCAAGGGGCTTCCATGATATTGTCTTAATTCACATATTGCACAATACACATATAAGCAGGATGCATTGGAAAATGCTTTGTTTGTAGGTCTGTTTCTGTAAAGACCTATGATGTTGCATGTGTCATGTGTTACTTATGATGCAGGAAAATGTGAGCTCATCTGAAGATATATCTGCAAAAACCAAAAGTGTCATAGAATTGAAGAAACTTCAACTACTGGATCTACAACGGCGCCTCAGAAGGCAATGGATATTCCTTATTTTACTTCAAATTTTTAGTTATGCTCTTTTTCATTTTGACACTAAATTTCTTTTGTTTTGTGCAGTGATTTTTTGAGTGATTTCTTTAAACCAATTACAACTGAAATGGATCGCTTGAAATCATACAAGAAACATAAACATGGCAGGAGGATAAAACAAATTGAGAAGTTTGAGCAGAAAATGAAGGAAGAGCGACAGAAGAGAATTCGTGAGAGGCAGAAGGAGTTCTTCAGTGAGATAGAAGTTCACAAGTACGTATTTTCTCTATCCAGTTCAGACCGTTAAGTATTCTCATTTTATCTTTCAATGTATTTTTTTTTTCACGTGTTTCTCAGTAGTGATTTACTTTTGAGCACAATGATTACGTTTGTTGACTTACTTGATAACCTGAACTTTAGGGAAAGGCTGGATGATGCGTTCAAAACTAAGAGGGAACGCTGGAAGGGTTTTAATAAGTATGTGAAAGAGTTCCACAAAAGGAAGGAACGTATTCATCGAGAAAAGATTGACAGAATCCAGCGTGAGAAGATTAATCTATTAAAGATCAATGACGTGGAGGGATATCTGCGAATGGTGCAGGTCTGATTTGTCTTACTAGATTTTTTACTGTTATAACAGTGGTATGGTTCTCTCATTCTTCTTGCGTAACATTTGATAATTGTATTAGGATGCCAAATCAGATCGTGTTAAGCAACTTCTCAAGGAGACAGAGAAATATCTTCAAAAGCTTGGATCCAAGCTACAGGAGGCAAAGGCTATGTCAACACACTTTGAGCATGATATGGATGAGACAGGAGCTGTGGGTGTCATTGAGAAGAGTGAGAGTATTTTTGAAAATGAAGATGAAAGTGATCAGGCAAAGGCAAGTGTGTTCTTTGTTCACTTTATTGAATTTATATTAAATTAATCTTTACTAATTTTTGTTTTTGAATGTTCGCTGTGCAGCACTATATGGAAAGCAATGAGAAGTACTATATGATGGCTCATAGGTATTAGTGTTGTTAAATATGTAATGCTTTGCACTGTCACTAGCTTAATATTTGACGTATAATGTTATTAGATATATAATGCTTTGTACTCAATATTTGATTATATCAGTTGGGAATATTCCTTCAGTACTGGCTGAAGGCAGCCTTCAGTTACCTATTCATTTTTCCTTCTGTCTTAATGAAATCTGGATGACTTGAGGCCACTGATTTAGCAATTTCTTTTCTTAATTAATTTTTTGTTTTTATGCTCTTGGCAAAAATCTGATAATGAATGTTGGTTGTTGCAGTATAAAAGAGAACATTGCTGAGCAGCCATGTTGCCTAAAGGGTGGAAAACTAAGGGAGTAAGTTGAATGTGCATTTATTGGAATTTCTCTAATTATCAATATATCTTATGTTGGTTTTTTTGGTAATTTTTTTAAAGGATGGTTGTTTCCTGTCATTTTTATTTGATATTATACACTTTTAGTGATTTATTGACTGGTATTATCCACTTTATCTTGTCAATGTGTGAGAACAAGTATGCTCTTTGCTGTCTTTCTTGGGTTTGAATTCTTAATGACTGCAGTTTTTGACTTTCAGGTATCAAATGAATGGCCTAAGGTGGTTGGTTTCACTATACAACAACCATTTGAACGGAATTCTGGCTGATGAAATGGGCCTTGGTAAAACTGTCCAGGTATGGCTTGCTTCTGAATCTGTCATACTCTGGCAGGAGTCTATATTCTAGTTTCTTGTTACACAGCCTCATATTTTTTTATGTTAACAATTTAACTTTTGGGTTCGTAGGTTATTTCTCTAATTTGTTACCTTATGGAAACCAAAAATGATAGAGGGCCCTTTCTTGTGGTTGTGCCGTCTTCGGTTCTACCTGGATGGGAGTCAGAAATTAACTTCTGGGCCCCTGATATTCTCAAAATTGTCTATTCTGGGCCTCCAGAGGAGCGGCGGAAGCTATTTAAGTAATTACTTTTGAACATTGAACACTGACTGGTGTTTTTCCTTTTACCCTTGGTTTTTTGTTTTTGTTTTTTGGTTTTTTATTTGATCTTTTGTTGTTCTATTTGTCGGCTCAGCTGTTCCTTCATATTGTAGGGAAAAAATTGTTCATCAGAAATTTAATGTCCTTTTGACAACATATGAGTATCTGATGAATAAGCATGATAGGCCGAAGCTAAGTAAATTACACTGGCATTACATTATAATTGATGAAGGCCATCGCATAAAAAATGCTTCTTGTAAATTGAATGCGGACTTGAAGCACTATCAGAGTTCACACAGATTGCTGTTAACTGGAACTCCACTACAGGTAAGAGGCTATTCTTTTTCATGCCTTTCTTTAATTTATTGTTCTTACTCTCATTTTTTCAATAATATAAGAAACATGCTTTATCTAATTTCTTATCTTCTTTTTTTATGTAGAACAATCTTGAGGAATTGTGGGCACTACTTAATTTCTTGTTGCCTAATATTTTTAATTCATCTGAGGATTTTTCTCAATGGTTCAACAAACCGTTTCAGAGTAATGGTGATAATTCAGCTGATGAAGTAAGCATGAACTTGTTCTGTTATTAAGACATTGATGTTATTCTCTCTATTTTTAAAATTATAGTGTCATAACTCATTAATCTCTAAAAACTCTAATTGCTGATGATGCATTGTGACTAGGCCTTGCTCTCCGAGGAGGAGAATCTTTTGATCATAAACAGGCTTCATCAAGTTCTACGGCCATTTGTACTTCGGAGGCTGAAACACAAGGTGTTTAATACGATACTTTGTGCTCAGTAATCATATTTACCTTTTAGGAAGTTCTCTAAGCACATATTGATGTATTTGGGTTCATTCTTGTTTCTGAAATAGTGCAGTGTGTCTCTGTGGCTCTAGTAGTCCTGATTCTTGTAATGTAGTTTTACATCTCAGTGGAAATAACTTCTCAGTGA
Organism: Castanea sativa; assembly: GCF_040712315.1. Lineage (NCBI taxonomy): Eukaryota > Viridiplantae > Streptophyta > Magnoliopsida > Fagales > Fagaceae > Castanea > Castanea sativa. The sequence goes on along the minus strand of NC_134014.1, from coordinate 7,848,715 downwards.
ACAGCACATAACATATGCACACATAACATATGCATATCTATATGTTTAGTTGTATGTATGTATGTGTGTGTGTATATATTGCTTTTGGATTTATGGTTGGGATTTTTTCCTCCAGTGTCCTTGTCAATGTAATACATTCTCCCAAAGATCTTTGTGGTTAGACCTTTTAACAAAAGCATTTTGCCATATCTAGGACACTGACATAAATGTGTAAAAAAAAAAAGCAGTGGTATTAGATTTCAGTTTGTTCTGTTCTGATGTCTGTGGAGTCAGACCCAAACACTGTAACATTTCGTGAGGGTATGATGATATGGTTGTTCAAAATTGATATATAAATTTGCCATATGTTATGATCTTCTTGATCAGTTAATATGAGTTATATTTCCAATTATAACTGGGCTTATTAGAATGTTTTTACTGTTTTCACTTAAAACTTATTACATATAAGGGCTTAGGAAATAATTTTGAATAGTGTTTCCTTTTTTCGCTTTTTAGACGTTAATTTAAAATTATTTAGTTAGGCCATTCTCATTTGGTAATGTTCTTGTGTCCTAAAATATGTGTTTTGGTAGGTTGAAAATCAACTGCCTGAAAAGATTGAGAGACTTATAAGATGTGAGGCTTCTGCGTATCAGAAGCTTTTGATGAAGAGGGTGGAAGACAATCTTGGTTCAATTGGAGCCTCAAAGGTTTCCTTTATAGTGCATTATATTCTCAATTCACTTATTTACCCCCCCCCCCCCCCCCCCCCCCAATTTTCATGTTGATTTAGAAACTCTTATTGACTAATTATTTTTAGGTTACTATAATTATGTTCTCAACTTTGAAGGCTCAAATTTTTCAGGCTCGATCTGTGCACAACTCTGTTATGGAGCACCGTAATATATGCAATCATCCATATCTTAGCCAGCTTCATGCAGAGGAGGCAATGCTCTTTACTAATCCATTGAAGTTCTGGCTTGTTCTCAGAAAGAATGAGGGAAGGGTGAAGAATAAAGTTCAAGAAATGGCGTTTTTTGCCAATCTTTGTCTGCACTTCCCTTTCCTTCATTCTGAGAGGCCAACCAAGGGTTGAAGCTCTTAAATTTTATTCTCTATTGTTCGCCTACGTTGGTTTGGCCGTAACGTTAACTTTCCTTTTGTAGGTTGATAATTGGATACCCAAGCATTATCTGCCACCAATTATTAGATTATGTGGGAAGCTTGAGATGCTAGATCGGTTACTACCCAAACTAAAAGCAACAGATCATCGGGTATGATATCTTAAAAATGTTTCTTGCTATATAAATTATAATAGCTGGGAGAATTTGATGTTTGATGAATTTTTATAATTGCTTTAAGGGATTGCAGTTTATATCTTACTACTGTTATTTTTAAAAGTTCAATAACCATTTTATATATTCTTCATGAGGCTCTTTCATCATGCTTTTGCTGTTAATTCCCCCCATCACCCTCTTAAGCTCATTCTCAATATTCAGGATCATTTATATTTATGATGGTTAACTTTAAGGGGTGTTGACACACGCATTTCTTGCCTCAGCATCAGTAATTTAGGCTTTTTGTGCCTTGAAACATATGCTTATTGATTGTTCTATTATGTTCTTTTTTAAACCAGTCAATTTGCATTTGCTGTATTATGTGCATGCTTGGTTTCCTTTTATCTATCAAGTACTTTCTCTTTTTATTACAGTTGCTTGTAAGTATTTTAAATTTTGAATATGATATTGTGCTAGAAATCAATGCTTTGGGATTTATGGCTCTGTCTGGAACTTGTAACATTGCAGGTTCTTTTCTTTTCCACAATGACTAGGCTGCTGGATGTTATGGAAGAGTATCTCCACTGGAAGCAATATCGATACCTTAGGTTGGATGGGCATACATCTGGGGGTGACCGTGGTGCCCTTATAGACAAGTTCAACCGACAAGATTCACCCTTTTTTATATTTCTACTCAGGTAATATATGATGTTGGAACCTGTGAGAGCCTGCGTTTGACAGACCTCACTTGCAGGCCTCATGCCTGATTCAGTATGGCTGAAGCTTGTGATAGCAATTATGGGTTAGATGATTATCAGTTGCCTCTAGAGTTGAGCCACCTATATTTATATAACAACAAAAACAAAGCCCTACTCCCAAAACTTTGGGGGAGCTGCCTAAATATTCTTTCTATAAAATTTTGTTATTTTATACTTGTTTCATTGTTACTGTACCGCTGATGAACAGTGTCACCAATAATGAATTTGAATTACATAAAAAGCTCTGATGTACTTGCATGTGTTGGTAGCTTGTGCATGTTTATATTGTCACTGACATTAATTGTGTGGTTTTAGCATTCGAGCTGGTGGTGTTGGAGTAAATCTTCAAGCTGCTGATACAGTGATCATATTCGACACCGACTGGAATCCACAGGCAACATATAAATACTGTTAATTGATTTATTTTGTTGAGATGGTACTGTATAGTGGCGATCCTAAAGCTGGTTATTTATTTATGATTTTGATATGTTGTTAGGTTGATCTGCAAGCACAGGCAAGGGCTCATAGGATTGGCCAGAAGAGAGATGTGCTCGTTCTTCGATTTGAAACTGTAAGTAGTTTTCCCATTGTGTTATGTTGTTGAACTTGGAAATTTTTTAAGAAAGAACCAAAACTTGTTTTTTTTTTTGTTGGTTTTCTTTGGATGGGCCTGAGTGGTGGTAAGGGAGAGATCCGGATCACCAACTTTTGCCTTGTAAGGCATAGTTTCCTATCATTGTGCTACTCTTGGGGTTTTCTCTATCTTGAGCTATATATTTAAAGTTGTAGAGGCTGGATACTCAACTGCATGAGACTGTATTTTTTTATTTATAAAAGCATGAGTTTGGATTAGCTTTTTGCTGAAACTCTTATTTTCTATTTGCTGAAAGTTCAAAAGTACATTGCACCCAGAAAATGTGAGGCTTTAAAAAGCTGTACATAAACAAATAAGCTTATAGAGAGATGCTAAATGCACTATTACTAGTCTTCACATATTCAATTTCTGGATAAGTGATGAATGCCTTACCGAAATATAAATCTCTCATGACATAGTTAGGGTTAAAGACCCTTCCCCAAGTCATTAGCATGAATTCAACAAAGTTTTTATTTGCCGGTCTTAAACTTTACCCATAGGAGTACAGTAGTGTGCTTATATGGTCTACTAGGGACAAAACCCTAATCCAAATTGATTTGGGGCAAAGCTCATTTACTGAACTTGAAATCAACTTGACTCGAGGAAATTACTTAAAATACTAATAAGTAATAACCTAATTAGCTAATAAGGCCTAAATTAAAATCCAATGAACCCAATATTTAAAATGCAATTGACTTCTAATATAAAATAAAATTGTCTTTGTGCTCTTTACATCACTCTCCACTGGTTGGAGAAAACTTGGTCTTGAGTTTTGAAGTGTTAAGGATAAGAACTCTTGCACAAATTCTTGAAACATCTTTGGCAGCACTAAGAACAAAGAAGCTTTCTGGTCCAACGTAACAGTAAATTTCCACTTCATGCGTCATGGAGGGTTGATTAGTATCAGATACATTAAACTCATTGTTTAGAACATATGCACTGTCTAATTCTTTGCTCTCTTGTTGAGCTTTCTCTTGATCAAGCAATGGGAAATCTTCCTTCTCAGTGATAAGAAAGTAAGTGTGTCCACACGTCATAATAGAGAGGCATGGCTCAGTTTGAAATCATAAAGCTTAACCAGAATGAGAAATTGGTCTTCATTTTTTTTTTCTTAAAAAAAAAAAAAATCGGAAAGCTTGACTAAAACGACTTCAAATCTTCAATCTTTACTTATATTTTATATTCCTTGTTTTTAATTTTACTTGGAAATTAAAACAAAACACAAGTGTACAACATTATAATGGGTGTAAAATCCGACATGCAGTCAACCTTGACTTGGATAGGGACATGGCGGCACTGCATGTCGGCAGTTGTGGTGTGGCACGACCAGGTCCTGGTGTTGATGAGGTGAGTCTCCAATGTGATTGGACAGTACTTGCTTACTGAATCCATCCATAAACTTAGAACCTTGTAAACTTAGTAACAAAAGCGTCACAACATCCAAAGGTTGCCTTAGGGTTCTTAAGTAGGGGGTAAGGAGGAGGTAGTGAATGTGAGATTGGATGATCAACTAAATTTTGGTCCTTCATGTGCTGGAGTGAGGATGTCGTAGTTGTGGTTTAGTACACAAGGAGAAGAGGACAAGGTCAGCGGCAATGAAGTGATCTCTCTGGTATGGGCTTTGCAGCAGCACGACTCACAAGGATTGGGGTAAGGATGGCGACGGGCGTGCAGCAGTTAGGGATCCAAATCCCGATGGCATCATTTGCGATGGAGTGGCAGTGTTCACTTGGACTGGGAGTCATCCCAAATTGAGGTGGCATCGCTGATCTTGGTGGCCTCTAGTTAATCAAGGCGGTCTTGGTGTTTGTGTGTGACTTGCAATGGGCTAGGCAGCAGAACATCGATTCCTTTTTTGTTTTAAATAAATGGTTGATTGTGTGGTTTCGAGTTTTGGATGGGTGGGTTCACAGTTGCGGTGATTGAAGGTTTTGATGGGGTTGGGTTCAAAAGTTGCTTGCAAATATTTTGGTTCTGAGTTTTGGAATAGATTGAATTTTGCTCTAATACCAAAATTGATGCAAGAAAATGAACTCTTAAGGAATTATCGATGTTTTAAAATTCTTTTGCAGGAAACAAATAGAAAAAACCTAGAAATCTTTTTTTTTGATAAGTAAGAGTGATATATAAATATATACGAAAGGCTGCTCTATGCATGAAAAACATAGAGCAAACCTAGAAAAACAAGAGGAAGAAAGCAGAAAAACTACAAAAGAGAAAGGGAGCTAAAAAAAGAGGGAGAGAGTCACTAGTCGTGAGTCCCTAAGCCCTAGACCAATCAAAAAGAGACCCACTAAAAGAAGCAAGCAACTGATCACCGGTGCTATCCAAATCCTCAAAAGTCCGCCGAAAGAACCTAGAAATCAACACCAAGCAGGAATATAAAACCTAGAAATTAACATTTAGAGTTGTCTCAAATCAAAACCAAGCCAGTGGCATAAATTTTTTAATTATCCGTCATAAACTCTCCCCATTTTAGTACAATAGCGTGCCTGTATAGGCTATTACCTTTAGGACTAAACCATAATCCTAATCGACTTGGGCCAAAACACAATTATTGAGATTTGAAGATAACCTAAAAAATCTACGAAATAAAATTAAATAATAATAACCTAATTAGATGATAAGATCTAAAATAAAATTTAATGGACCAATAGTAAAAATATGAAATAAAACTAGATTAAAATATAAGGAAAGTAAAATGTAGGGGTCAAATGTCGCAATTGAAAGTTTGTGGAATAAATTGTAATACAGTCAAACCACAAAGTTTGTGAACTCTTCTTTGTGCTTCCTGCATCACTTTCTTGTTGCAGTAGAACCTCTAGCCTTACATCATTGAGCTCTTTATTTTTTGATAGATAACAAAAGTATTTATTAATAAAGAAAAAGCCAACCCGAGTACATTGGGGATGTACTGTGGGGGCAAAAATTAAGAATCAAAATTACAATGATCAAGCAAAACAGGGAGTCAAAAACAAGAAAAATGCGACAAAGCTATACTCCAATTTAGGAAAGTATGTAAGAAAAAAGACTCAATCTTTAGTAATGACCGTTCACATCCCTCAAAACATCATTGAGCTCTTGGATACACTTTTTATGCTGCACTTGATGGATGTCTTTTGGATTATAAATTTATTCATTGTTTTGGGGATTTGTGGAATATACTTTTTCTTGTAACTACTGTTGTTGTTACCCTTTGTTTGGAGGCTAGGTGGTACATAATTTTGGGCACGGCCTACGGATACTATAATTATAAACAGTCCTGATGAGACTAGGACACTGTAGTACTAAATTATATATATATATATATATATATATATATATATATATATATATATATATAAAGTTTGAATGACCCAATCTAGCCGATTAATCATTTACTTTTTTCTCTGAGAGCCTTATAATTTGACTGGCACTTCCTGGTGTTTCCAACTGAGACATCCAAGGTTCGAATAAAACCCCCCCCCCCCCCCCCCCCCTTCCTTTTTTCCTTTTAACTTGGCGAAGGTGGAGTGTTGTCCTGTACAAATGAATATTCTGTTCTCATACTGGCATGCTGCATTGCTCATATTTTAAAATTTTTCTTTACCCTGGGGTTTTTCCCTCATTTGAACTTTCTACTCCTAATGGCCCAAACTCATAACCTGAACTTATCGCATTGACTTAAGCGTATTACAAATTTGGAAATATTATGATTGCAAAAGGTTTTATCTATTCCAAACTTTTACCATCTCCTTGTGGAATATCTTTGGCCCTTCTTCCCCCTTTCCTATAAGTGGATAATATGTCTATAACGTTATACCTGCATTGCTTGTTACTTGAAGTATCTGAATATGGAAAAACAGTTAATGATCTGATTATTTTTTACCTGAGAGACTTTTAATTTTGAACTCCATAGCCATCACTGGATTCTAATAATTTCTTGGTTTTTCTGTGCATTTGTGAGTGGGAAAGTAAACAGAACTGCAGTATAAGCCTGGGTGGATGGCAAATAATTTCTGTTTTCATTTAATTGGCTATATTATTGTTTTGTTTGTTTTGAAAATGGGATGATATGGATTGTGGAACTAAATACTAAGTTAGAAAGGAGATATGAAGTTTTCAATGCTAGAATAATACATAAAATATGGTTTCTTCTAACTTTTTCTACATTTAGGTCCCTGGATTTGCAAGTTTCTTTTAGGATATGCTATTTTTTCCCAACATATTATTTGCTAAATTATCTTGAAAAACCACTTTTTCTGTAATTAGGTCCAAACTGTTGAAGAACAAGTCAGAGCTGCAGCTGAGCACAAACTGGGAGTTGCTAATCAAAGCATCACGGCTGGTTTCTTTGACAATAATACAAGGTAATTGGGACATTTTTAAGCTGAAGTTTGCCGCATAGCTTTCTGAGCAGTTCGAATTTGTTCATGACAATTTTTTTTATCATAGTGCTGAGGATCGAAGGGAATACTTGGAGTCCCTCCTGCGGGAGTGCAAGAAAGAGGAAGCTGCACCTGTATTAGATGATGATGCCCTAAATGATCTCATAGCCCGCAGGTAAATTTTTTTTGCAGTCAAGTGTTAGTTCTCTGTCTGTACTTGATTTTGATGCAACTTTTTACTGATGATGAGACAGTAGGGCTCTCAGGAGCTGTTATTTCTGCATTACCATCTATCTGGAACATGTCTATCATGGTTGAAAATGACAGTTAGGTGGTTGTGGCTGGAATTGCTTTCGATAAGTGTTCTTGATAGATTAATGTATCTTTCCCATTATTTAGCTACCCTCTTCAACAGAAGAACCCTTATACCAATGCACTGCTGGTATTTCACCATTGTATTCCATCCTAGCGTGATATACCTTTAAGTCACAAGCTGCCAGGGTCTATTATGGAAATAGCTTGCACATCAACTTAGTTTGGAAGCTTGGCAAGTGTAACAGAGTATTATGTTGGATTTGAATTTTAATGGGCTTAATAAGTTCTGTATGCTGTTTTTTTGCTTAATGGATTTGACTCTTCTGTCCTGCTTTTGAAATTATAATAGCCATCCATTTAAATTTGTTCTAACTGTTACCTCTCTCTCTCTCTCTCTCTCTCTCTCTCTCTCTCTCTCTCCTTACATCAATAAAATCCTAGTCCCTGTGAATGATTTAACATTATCTTGTATTGGCAGCGAGTCAGAGATTGATGTATTTGAATCTGTTGACAAACAAAGGCTGGAACAAGAGATGGTACGCACATATGCATTTGCATTGAGGCTGTCTGTGTCTTTGATTTTGAATTGCATATGAATGCTTGGATATTAGAATGGCTGCCTGTCTAATGTAGCGACTTACTAGAACTTCTAAATTTCTGCAGGCAACATGGAAGAAGTTGATATGTGGACAGGGGATTGATGTTTTGGATCCTGTACCTCTGCCGCCTTCTCGCCTTGTAACAGATGATGACTTGAAAGATTTTAATGAAGCAATGAAGATATATGAAGTGCCAAAGGCTGGGGAAGTATCTAATGTGGGGGTAAAGCGGAAAAGTGAGTATCTTGGGGGCCTTGATACTAAACATTATGGAAGAGGCAAACGGGCAAGAGAGGTTTGTTGGTTGTTTGATACGCATTATTTGAGCATGTGCTCCTTGCAATTTCCTGCCTGCCTTTTCTTTTGTGTGTATCCAATTGATTGAAGATTTTCATTTTTAAAAGTTGGTTTTGATGTTGTAGGTGCGTTCATATGAAGAACAATGGACAGAAGAGGAATTTGAGAAGATGTGTCAGGTCGAATCACCTGATTCTCCCAAACCAAAGGAAGAAGGAAAGGAGACAAAGTTGCCAATAGAGGCTAGTAGATTTGTGGGGCCTGTTGGTAATGATGAACCTGCTCCAACCCCAACCCCAACCCCAACCCCAACCCCAACCCCGACTCTGACCCCAACTCCAACCCCAACCCCAACCCCAACTCCAAACCCAACCCCAACCCCAACCCCAACCACACTGCCCCCACCTCCCCCCCCACCACCCGCTGTGGAGCCTCCACCTCTGCAACAAAGCAAAGAGGTAACACCACCTTCTAAGCGGGGCCGAGGAAGGCCCAAAAGAACAACATCTGATAAACCGCCAGCTGCCACGGTGCCTCTAGCACCTTCTGGACCTGGCAAAGCGGATATGGGGTTACAGAAAGGGACAGTGTCTACCAATACTACATCTGGTCCTGATTCTTTACCCAGTCCTATTAATGTGAAGAGTGTCAGTGGAACTTTGCCTCAGATGGGTGTAGGGATTGCACCTAGCTCTCAGCCTGTCACTATTTTACCTTCTGTTACTTCTGGCTCTGAGTTGACTTTTGCTTCCCCTTCTGTACCCATTAAAGCAAAAGGACAAGGTCGGAAAACTAAAAGTGAAGTGGAAGCACCCAGGCGTAGGGGAAAGAAACAGGGAGTGGAATCACCTGCTGTTCCTGGTGGTTTAGTTGGCCCTGATTTAAAACTAAATGAGCAATCACAGAATAAACCCATGAATCCATCTGGGAGTCAAGCCATTGCCATGAGTGGAAGTGTTTCTGACATACCCACTGCCCATACTCCAGATTCTTTGCCGGGTTCTGCTGCTTTAAAATGTACCACTGTAACTGATCAGCATTCTGGTATAGGGATTGCTTTGAATCCTGAGCCAACCCCTCCTATCCCTTCTGCTTCTCTAGTTTCTCAATCCACCCCTCCTTGTGCTTCTGTACCAATGCCAACTAAAGGGCAAACTCGAAAGACTCAGGGTGGAGCGCCCCGGCGTAGGGGAAGGAAACAAGCAACAATATCGCTTGCTGCTCCAGATATGCTGGCTGGTCAGGATTTGAAACCAAAAATGCATTCACAGGATAATTCTGGTGATTTAGAGCAGAGTAGAAAGGAGAATGATACTCTGGAAATGACAAATGTTGCCCGGGAGCAAGTATGTCATGCACCCAATGGTGTACCCAGTCAAGGTAAAAAATCAAATGAACAATCAGATAATTTAGCCCAAGGCCAACAGACGATAAATTCATCAACATCGCAAGAAAGCGCTGCCAGATCCCCAGGTAATTTCAACACGTTTAAAAGTTGATGAAATTTTTGCACCACTGATATCAAAGGATGAATTTTTGTCTATAGAAATTGAGGAATTTCAAACTTGTACAGGGCCTGCCTTGGGAAAAATTCAAGATGCTGTTGCATGTGAGAAGCAATATGTGACACTGGAGATTTCACCTGAAAATGCCTCGTCAAAACTGAAAATTAGTGAGCTTTCAAGGAATGAAGCTGAGGTTGTCCCGAGTGTACCTGTATTAAGTAAGACTGTCATTGAAGCGATAAAAAGCCATGAAATACATCCAGTTGTGTCAACCTCAAATGCTGCAGCTCCTGTTTTATGTCCTCCACCTGATTCATTTTCTGGCTCTTCTCCTGTGGAAGGCATCAGTAAGACTCTGCCTAGTGTTGCTGCCAAGATTGCTCCTAGCTCTCAGTCAGCTCATCCCAACTCTTCAGTTGCCCCAGTCTCTCAAGCTATCCCTCCTTGCCCTTCTGAACCTATTCAAGTCAAAAGGCAAGGTCGTAAGACTCCAGCCAGAGCAGAGCCACCCCGGCGTAGGGGAAGGAAACAGGCTGCAGTAATACCTGCTGTTCCTGATGTTTCAGCTGGTCAGGATCCAAAACCTAGTCTTCAATCACAGAACAGATCTGGGGATTCATTGGGGACTAAAACCATTGGCCTTAGAACAAAGCAAGGGACTGATGCGCAGGAACTGACGAATGTTATTCAAGCTCCAGCAGCTGATGCCCATTTACCTGGTGGTTTAGTAGGTCATGATCCAAAAAGAAAAGAGCGATCGGCCAATGCTGCCCAAAATAAGCAGCCAACCAGCTCAATAACAAAGCTTGATGGTGGTGCTGGAACTTCAGATAAGACTTCTGCTTTAGGCCGAATTCAAACTGCTAATATAAATGACGTTGCTCGTGTGATGAAGGAGGTCTTTTCGTCAACTTGTACATCAAAAACTAGAATTGTTGAATCTATTGGAAGTGAAGGAAGGGATGCCCCAAAAGCAGCTGTATCAGTTAAAACCTTAGTGGAGGTGGCCAAAAACCAGAGTTCGGAGGATAAAGCCTGTTCAGCTCTGCAAACTATGGAAACAGCAGCTCCAGCTTTTGGTGAAAAACAATCAGAGAGTAAAGCTGATGCCAAAATAGAACATGACAGTGCTCCTATTCTGAGTGAGCCCCTTGTTCCCATGACTAATATAGGCAAACCTGAAAGTAACTACGCTGCTGACTCTGTTGAAAAGGTGGAGGATTCAGGACAGATTTCTAATGAATTCACGCCAAGTAAAATGGAGAGCATTTCTACAGTTCCTCTCATTGGTGGCGAAAAAGATGTTGATCCTTGCCAGAAAGCACCTCTGGATGGTGGCCCCCCTGGGTTTAGCACACGGGCATCTTGTTATCAGGTAGGTTCTTTGTTGGTATGTCCAGTTGAAGTGGGGCTTGCTGTTGTATTTGATACTAATTATGTAAACAAATCTGAGTGTCTTTAAAAGATGCTCCAAAACCATGTTTATGTCTCAAATTTTCCATTAAGACTGATGTTTCTGTTAATCCTGGAACTACTGGGCAGGTTTCTAATGAAGACTCAACCATGCCAAGTAAAATGGAGAGCATCAGTACAGCTCCTATAAATGCTGGCCAGGAAGATACTGACCCCTGCAATAGAGGACCTGCAGATGCTGGTGAAAATCCTGGAACTACATCCGTTCCAACAAATCCAGAACATTTAGACATGAAGTCTCCTGTTACGAGTGAGAGTGGTTCTGGAAATGAAGCAGAGCCGTCTGTTAAAGAGCCGTTGGGATCTTCTAATGGTATTAACAGCCCTGAAGGTGTTTTAACAAAAGCAGATGATGTTGGTGATCATCCTAGAGTGACCTCACCTATTCAGCAAGCTCCAGATCATTCTGGCTTAGTAGTAGTTCCTGATGGGGTTGAGACTGGGATTCATTCTGGGAACAAAACGGAGTGCGCTCTAAAAGAGTATTCAGAATCTTCTCCATTTAATATCAGAAGCATTGGATGTACCACAAGTTCTATAACAGCTGATGATATTGGTGATCATCCTAGAGAGGCTACATCAATGTCTGTCTCAACAGATAATTCTAGTGTGGTCAAGTCTCCTGGTGTGACTGAGAAGAATTCTGAAGTTAAAATAGAGCCCTCCCCAAAAGAGTCTCCAAAATCTTCACCTCTTGAAGTTGAAAGCCTTGAAGGTCCCGCACCTCTTCCTGGAAGTCTAGAATCTTCAGGTGTTCATAATTGCGCTGGATTAGAATTAGACATGCCTTCTGTGGAAGCTAACGCTACTAAATGCTCTAGTGAAGCTATTGCTGAGAGCTTGGAAATTTCCCAAAAAGACATCAATTGTGGAGCTGTTGTTGGACCAGCTGATACTGCCACGAGGTGTGATACTATCCCTTCAGACGAGACTCCTGAGAAGGGCCAATTGGTTGCTTCATGTGTTGGCAGTGAAGATAAAGAGGACCCTATGTTGGAAACTGTGAACTCAGTTGTTGCTGAATTTAGTAATGCTGACAATCTAAAAGATCATGATGAAATGCCACTGCCACCCGAAATTCAAAGTTCTGAGGGTGGTGTTGAGGTTCACAATATGGAAGTGGACCCATCTGAGGGTCCTGAGAAGGTTCCAGTCAGCAGTTCTGTACCATTGGAGGATTCAAAGTGTCCTGAAGCTGAGATGGGTGATGCAATTGATGCTTCTGAGGTTGGTGGAATTTTGCCAGTTTTAGACCTATAAATCAAAACTTTAAATTCTTGTAAAATCGGTCTGAACTTGGTATTTTGATTTTGAATGCCACTAGTCTCGTCAAATTTAGGGTCTGTTTGGATACAGCTGAAAACTGAAAATACTGTAGCAAAATAATTTTTAAATGTGTAAATAGTATTGCGGGACTCATTTTTAATAAAAAGTTGCTGAAAAGTGCACGCACAGTATGCGCACACTGTGCGCACAGTGTGTTTGTCCCCTAAAGTCTGAAACGCAGCAGAATAAAAAAAAAAAGAAAAAAGAAGGAAAACGCTGAACGCGGCCAGCGTTCAGCGCAATCCAAACCAAGCCTTAAAATTATGGGAGTGGAATTATTTTAAGAAATCCAAGTCACTCCAGAAAAATATAGTAACTCATGTCATAATGAAGAGAGAAACCATTTTAGAGAATGAAAATTAAGTGTCAAAATTATATTTTATATTGCTTTTACTTTTAATATAACTAGTGTGTAACCTCGTGCATATACACAGAGATATTTAAAAACAATCACAATTATACACACACACATATAGGTAAAAGCAGAAATACAACTATTTTTAACAGAAAAGTTCAGCAACCAATATCTTTGCTGCAATTTCTACATATTAACTTTTAATATCATAATTTCCAAGCGAATAATAAAGCAATAAATATTAGTATATAATAAAAATCTAAGGCCTTATGATATATTTAAAAAATGTATTTTTATTAGGGATTTCTTTTAATGATTGGAAGAGATTTGAGCCTAATATCTATGTTATTCCTGACCCATTCATAGTTCTCCTAAGCCCCTTGGTGCGTTTATGTCACTGACTGGTTTATTGTTATTAACATCATGTCAGGCTGGTGGGATTTTGCCAGAAGAAAAGATATCTGAAAACATTGATCTGCCTTCATCATCCATAGCAATAGAGGAAACAGAGGTTAACACTTCCAATTTGTGTCCAGTTGGCAGTTCAGTTGCTCTGGAGGACTCAAAACAATTTGAAGCTCAAATGGATGCTGAAATGAATGTTTCTCAGGATTGTGGGATTGTGCCTGAAAATCTTTCAGAAGATATGGATGTTCTTCATTGTCCCTCAACTACTAAGGGTGAAAATATTGAGGGCTTGTCTGAGAAGGATCCAGTTAACAGCATAGTAGCAATGGGGGAATCAAATTGTTCTAAACCTGAAATGGATGATCAAATGGATGCTGTTGATAGCTCAGAAGCAGTGGATGAATCAAAAGGGTCTGAAGCTGAAGCGTACAAAAAGCTTGACGGATTATCTGATAAGGGTTCAATTAGTGGCTCAGCACCAGTGGTGGAATCCAAAGATTCTGAAACTGAAATGGGTGATCAAATGGTTGCATTTCAGGCTGGTCTGACCATTTCAGGAAATGCTGTATCAGAACATATGGATCTGCCTTCATCTTCTTTAGGGACGGAGGCAGAGGGTTTGCCTGAGAAGGGCCCAATTAATGGCTCAGTCCCACTCGAGGAATCAAAATCTCTTAAAGCTGAGATGGGGGAGAAGGGCCCATTTAGCAGCTCAGTCCCACTCGAGGAATCAAAATCTCCTAAAGCTGAGATGGGTGAGAAGGGCCCAATTAGCAGCTCAGTCCCACTCGAGGAATCAAAATCTCCTAAAGCTGAGATGGGTGAGAAGGGCCCATTTAGCAGCTCAGTCCAACTCGAGGAATCAAAATCACCTAAAGCTGAGATGGGTGAGAAGGGCCCAATTAGCAGCTCAGTCCCACTTGTGGAATCAAAATCACCTAAAGCTGAGATGGGTGAGAAGGGTCCAATTAGCAGCTCAGTCCCACTTGAGGAATCAAAATCTCCTAAAGCTGAGATCGGTGATAGTATTGATGCATCTCAGGTTGGTGGGCTACTGCCAGATATTAATGTTATTTATAACTAAATGTCTGATCTTTGTATCTTGATTTTAAAAGCCAGTAGGCTTTGTCTCTCCAAGTTATTGGAGTAGACCCAGTAACTGGCTCTGACAGGTGGAATTAGTTGTTGAGGCAAGATCAAAGGTATCTTTGAAGGTGTTATATATATATTGGGGAGGTTATGGTAACAAATCCAAATCAGCTCACAAAAAAAATATATAACTCCTATAAAAATGGAGAGCTAAATTGTTTCAGAGGGTGAAAATTAAGCTTCAACTATGTATTGCTTCAATTTTTAACACGTTTAGTTTTTTTTTTCCTCTTCTTTTCTTTTTTCCTTCCATTTTTAGAAAAGAAGTTCTTGCCTTAGCATCTTCTTTTTATGCAGAAACTATCAGTATCTTAAATTTACTAGGGAAGAAAATGAGAAATAAATATTCACTCATGATAAAATGCCTAAATGTACACAAGAAAAGTGATCATTATTTATTGCTTTTGTTACTTGAATTTCTATTTTATGAATTTTTCCCCTATTAATCTTGATAAGATTTGGACCTAATATTCTCAACCACATTCGCTCAGGCTCCTCTTTTTTTTTTTTTCTTTTTTTTTTTTTTTTTTTTTTTTTTTCAAATACTAATTTGTTTTGACTAATAATCTCAGGTTGGAGGGATTTTGCCACAAGAAGATATATCAGAAGATGTTGATCTACCTTCGTCTTCCATGGTTGCCGAGGTTGCCGAAAAAAATGTTGACGACTCCTCTGAATGGGTCCAGTTGGAAGCTCAATAGCACTGGAGGAATCAAAAGGATCAGAGGCTGAAATAGTTGATCAAATGAATGTTTCTCAGGTTGGTGAGATTGTGTCAGGAAATGCTTCAGAGAACGTGGATTTGCCTCAATGTTCATCAGCAACAGAGGGTGAAAACATGGAGGGCTTGTCTGAGAAGGAACCAGTTGGCAGCTCAGTAGCAATGGACGAATCAAATAATTGAATAAATGGTTCTCAGGTATGTGGGATTGCGCGAGAAGAAAATATATCAGAACTCAGAAGACATTCATTTGCCGGTGTGCTCGTCAGCGATGGAAATTGAAAATGTCAGAAGACTGATCCGGGAAGGTTTTTGCTGATAGCTCAACAGTGGATGTGAATCAAAAGGGTCTGAAGCTATAGCATGTATAGATGTAGAATCTTCTTGTACAGTTTGTTATAATTTCCTGATAATGGTAACTGGTTCTAGAACAGCTGGATTACACAAAATGGTAATTAAGCCTTGAAATGAAGCCCAATTTACCTCTGAATAATGTTTGCATGGCAGTACCCATCTGAATGTGTTTTCTTAGTTGGGTCCACCGTTGCACACCCGTTGAGTATAATACGTCTGCTAACAATAACAAGAGAGGCTCAAAGAAAGTCGAAGACTGAAGAGTCCTCCATCATTCCTAATCATTACTAATTTAGCTTCTTTGGTCTGGGCTTATCTTGTTACTTCCCCTAGCCAAAGTTTCTGAGATGACTTCTTGCCTTATCTAGGGTATGACTCACTATTTAGAAATTAGAAAATTTTTTTTCCTTGCTAACTTGGGTGTTCAGAGCTCTTTCGAACTGACTATTTCTTTGGGTGTGTAGTCCTTTTGTCTCCTACACGCTTCATATATACATTAGGTAATTATAGAGAGTAATGTCCTAATCCTAAGATGCTAGTTAGAAGTTTTGAATCATGTTCCTTTTGGATCTAAGATCTTGGGAACCTTAGACCAGCCTCTTGGAGTCGAGAAGTCTGGTGTTGTTGAAAGTACGTGGAACATTGCCTAAGAATCCTCCCCCTAGTATTACTTTTATGTTTCCTATATTATTTTTACCAAAATGAGAACTCAAAGAGTTGCTAGAGCTTTTATTTCATCTGTCTCATGATACTCATAGCTGGTCGCCTCCTTCAATTCATTGCCTCTTTCATATCTCAAAAGGTAAAATACTATTTTGGTCCAATTTTACCAAAATTTTGTTTTTCATTTCTAAACTTTAAAAAAGTTATTTTTTTCATTCTTAAACATTGTAAAGAGATTTTTTAATAATTTGAAGACAAATAGGGATGAATTTTTTTTTTCAATAATTCAGGGATGAAAAAAAAATTTCAAGGATATAAAGTAAAACATTTTCTATAGTTTAGGGATGAAAAACAAACCTTTTAATATTTTAGGGACAAAAAATGAACTTTTTAAAGCTAAAAAAAAAAACTTTTGGTAAATTTTAATAATTTAGGAATGAAAAAAGAACTTTTTCAATAATTTAAGGGTGAAAAATTTCTTTTCAAGGACATAAAGTAAAATATTTTCAATAGTTTAGGGATGAAAGACAAACTTTTCAATATTTTAGGGATAAAAAATGAACTTCTTAAAGCTTAAGGATGAAAAAAAAAATTTTAGTAAAATTTAATGACTAAAATAATATTTTACGCTATTTCAAAACAACTTCGTCTTAATTGATTTTGAACGTTAATCTCTTGATAACGGCCAATTTGCCGTTATCACCTACTTGTCATTCTTATTAATTATGGAATATGGATGCCCCTTGAAAGGAAGAGGTATACCATATATTGACTACATGTATTCTCTCTCATAGCATATGGGTCCCACTTGCTATGAAAGTGAGACTACATGTAGCCGAAACATGATATAATGGTTTTCAAAGTATATAAAGATAGATTGTAACAAGAGGACAAAACATATGGAGATAGATTGTCATGAGAGAGACTACACATACAAGACAAAACATATATAAATAGATTGTCACATTGTTGGAGATAATGTATTGGATGGAGTAATAAGACTATTACATATCATAACCCAATCATAGCTTCCAAACTTACTAGCAAAGGCACTCAATTGTTCATCAGTTCTCTCTTCTTTTGTCCAAGATGAATATAATTAATATTCATGCCCCTCTTCATCTTGAGGGGGAGTGCCAAAGTAATATTAGTCAGTTAAAAAAAGAGAGAAGAAGAAGCAGGAAGAAAGGCACCAAACGACATTGTTCAGTTTCCATAAGCTACAAGTGTTTAATTGTTTGTTAGTGTTTAGTAAGTTGTCATGAACTGAACACGTGGTAGTTACTGTTTAATTAAGAGCGGAAAAAATTGTTAGTTAGTTGTATTTCTGTTAGTTTTTTGTCTCAGTTCCTATATATATATATATTGTGCAGAGCACATTGTATAAATTCAATTAATGCAATATAAATCTAGAATTCCCAATTCTCTCTAGATTGTGATAAGTGGAAGAGAGTGAGAGGAAAAGGGGTGATGGAGAGAAGTGTCTATCAAGATTGGAGGCAGATATCATTAAGTGCACGCATCGATGACATGGCCATTAGCTATTTTTTAACCATTAATACTTAAACTCAATTTGTTTCATTGTAAAATATTTTATAAAAATTATTTTTAGCATTTTATCATGTTTGTTTCATTGTAAAATTTGGTTAAACTTAAAAATATTTTTTATTGATTGTCAAATCTTTTGTAAAATGTTATAAAAGGTAAAAACTTAATAAAGTATTTTTTTAAAACACATTGTAACTCTTATCTACATCTAGCGATGCATGTGGTCTGATCATCGAACCTCTAGCACTAGTAGTTTCGGTGGTTGAGCCATCAATTTTGATGATTATACTTGAAAAATTTTACATCACACCAAGCAAAACAAACAAAACGTAAATCTAATCAAATTTAATGCAATTTGCTTTGGTTTCAATCTAGTTATGAGCTTTTTTAATTATATATTTGTTATTAATTATTTAATCGAATCCACATATTTTGTATTTTACTGTCACCAATCTTATTCTCTTTCTCTCTTCCTCTCTCCTTTTTCTTTTGTCCGTTATTCTTATCTTGCTTTCACTACAACAAAAGTGGGCTATGGTGACGAAATCTAGTGAGGATAAACAATTTCGTCACCAAATGATAACATTTAGTGAGGAAAAGAAGAATTCGTCACCAAATACTATAAAAATATTAAAATGGGTGACGAAATCAATATTTCGTCACCAAGGATGTACCAATTGGTGACGAAATCAATATTTCGTCACCAAAGATGTACCAATTGGTGACGAAATCAATATTTTGTCACCAAAGATGTACAAATTGGTGACGAAATATTTATTTTGTCACTATAGGTCATGAAAAAAAGGCAAACTTAGGGTGACAAAATATTCGCGTCACCAAAGACTTACCAAAGGTGACGAAATTTTAAATTTGTCACCCATTATTAGGATGTAGGTGTTTTTGGTGACGAAATAAATTTTTGTCACCTATTGTTTAACCAAAGACTAATCGGAGGTGATGAAATTCCAAATTCATCATCCAATATTAAGATGGAGGTATTTTTGGTGACAAAATAAGTGTTTGTCACCTATTGTTTACAAATAATTAAGGATTGCCATGAGCAGGGTATACCCATATATACCCGGTTTGTTTATCCATAGATATCTATACCCCACCCAAAGCTAATTTTTATAAAATCAACAAATATGCTCAAAAACCACTAAAATAACCAAAATATCCTCAAAATCTCTAAAATAAGCAAAATACCCATGAAACCTTTAAAATGACCAAAATATTCCTACAATCTCTAAAATCACCAATTATGCTAAAAACCCACTAAAATGACCAAAATATCTCTAAATCTCTAAAATGAGCAAAATACCCATAAAATAACCTCAAAATGACCAAAATGCCCCCAAAACACCAAATATGCTCAAAAATCACTAAAAATTACCAAAATATCCTCTAAACCTCATAAATGACCGAAATCCTTTAATCCTAAAAAATGACCAAAGTACACACAAAACCTAAAAAATTACCCCTCGAAACCTAAAATTTGGCCAAAATACCCCCAAAACAAAAAATTATCAAAATAACCCCTAAACCCAAAAAATAACCAAAATAACTTTGAAACCTAAAAACTAACCAAAATAGCCTTAATGCTTTAAAATTACCAAAATACTCATAATCCTTAAAAAATGACCAAAATACCCCCCCAAAACTTTAAAAATTACCAAAATACCCTTGAAACCTATAAAATGACAAAAATGGCCCTAAAACCCATACGATGATAAAAATACACCCTAAACCTAAAAGATGATCGAAATGCCCTCAAACCTAAAAATGACCAAAATACCCCTAAATGACAAAAATACTCATTTTTATAATTTCTGGCTATTTTGGTCATTTTTTAGGTTTTGGGGGTATTTTGGTCATTTTATTGGGTTTCAAGGATATCTTCGGTTCTTTTTTAGATTTAGGGGGGTATTTTGGTAATTTTCATATTTCAATAGTATTTTTGGTCATTTTTAGGTTTCATGGGTATTTTGGTAATGTTTAAGTTTTGGAGAGTATTTCGGTCATTTCTTAGATTTAGGACGTATTTTTGTCATTTTTAAGTTTCGGGGGGTATTTTGGTCATTTTGAAGGTTCCAGGGGTATTTCAATTATTTCTTAGCTTTAGGGTGAATTTTGGTATTTTTTTAGTTTCGGGGGATATTTTGGTAATGTTTTAAGTTTTAGAGGTATTTTGGTAATTTTATGATTTTAGAGGTATTTCGGTCAATTTTTTAGGTTTAGGGTGCATGTCGGCAATTTTAGAGGATTTTAGGAGTACTTTGGTTATTTGCAAGCTTTAGAGGTAATTTGGTAATTTTGATAATTGGGTAATTGAGTGGGTTGGAGTTTACCCATAATAATTTGGTTAAGTTAGGTTTGGGTTAAATTTAATTAGTTAAATGGATAATGATGTGTAAATTACACCCGATTGGCAGGAAAATTGGCATGCATGTTAAGAACAAATAGAACATGTAATCCAACGGTTGAATTTTCAAAATATGATTTCAATAATAAGTTATTGGGTGGTGTAATATTTTTTAGAATTACATCAGGTGTAACTTGAATCCAGACTTATATTTCTTAATTCAATGTGAATTTCGACAAATCTACCGTTAGATTACATTATCTTCATATTTTTTTCATGCTTACAAAATTTCAAGGTGATTAAAGATTAGGCATGTCATCAATCAATTGTCTAAATTCAAGTTTTTGTAATTTAAAATAACGCATAAAAGATGAGTTTAAATATCGTATAGCAAATTACACCCGATTTCCATGAAAATTGGCATGCATGTTCAGAGCATATAGAAAATATAATCCAACGGTTGGATTTCTAAAATATGAATTCAATAAGAAGTTATTGGGTGGTGTAACATTTTTTAGATTTACATTAGGTATAACTTGAACCTAGCCCTATATTTCTTAATTCAATGTGAATTTTGACAAATCTACCGTTAGATTATATTATCTTCATATGTTTTTCATGCTCACAAATTTTAAAGGTGATCAAAGATTAATTGGCATGTCATCAGTCAATTGTCTAAATTTAAGTGTTTGTAGTTTAAAATAACGCACAAAGATGAGTTTAAAGATCGTATGGCAAATTACACCCGATTGACATGAAAATTGGTATGCATGTTCAGAGCATATAGAAAATGTAATCCAACGGTTGGATTTCAATTCAATAATAAGTTATTGGGTGGTGTAACATTTTTTAGAGTTACATCAAAATCAACTTGAATCCAGTCTTATATTTCTTAATTCAATGTGAATTTTGACAAATCTACCGTTAGATTACATTATATTCATATGTTTTTCATGCTCACAAATTTTAAAGGTGATCAAAGATTAATTGGCATGTCATCAATCAATTGTCTAAATTTAAGTTTTTGTAGTTTAAAATAACGCATAAAAGATGAGTTTAAAGATCGCATGGAAAATTACATCCGATTGGCATGAAAATTGGTATACATGTTCAGAGCATATAGAAAATGTAATCCAACGGTTGGATTTCAAAATATGAATTCAATAATAAGTTATTGGGTAGTGTAACATTTTTTAGAGTTACATCAGAATCAACTTGAATCCAGTCCTATATTTCTTAATTCAATGTGAATTTTCACAAATCTACCGTTAGATTATATTATCTTCATATGTTTTTCATGCTCACAAATTTTAAAGGTGATCAAAGATTAATTGGCATGTCATCAGTCAATTGTCTAAATTTAAGTTTTTGTAGTTTAAAATAATGCATAAAAGATGAGTTTAAAGATCAAATGACAAATTACACTCGATTGACATGAATATTGGCATGCATGTTAAGAACATATAGAACATGTAATCCAACGGTTGGATTTTTAAAATATGAATTTAATAATAAGTTATTGGGTGGTGTAACATTTTTTAGAGTTACATCAAAATCAACTTGAATCCAGTCCTATATCTCTTAATTCAATGTGAATTTTCACAAACCTACCGTTAGATTATATTATCTTCATATGTTTTTCATGCTCACAAATTTTAAAGGTGATCAAAGATTAATTGGTATGTCATCAATCAATTGTCTAAATTTAAGTTTTTGTAGTTTAAAATAATACATAAAAGATGAGTTTGAAGATCAAATAACAAATTACACTCGATTGACATGAAAATTGGCATGCATGTTAAGAACATATAAAACATGTAATCCTACGGTTGGATTTTCAAAATATGAATTTAATAATAAGTTATTGGGTGGTGTAACATTTTTTAGAGTTACATCAGAATCAACTTGAATCCAGTCCTATATTTCTTAATTCAATGTGAATTTTCACAAATCTACCGTTAGATTATATTATCTTTATATGTTTTTCATGCTCACAAATTTTAAAGGTGATCAAAGATTAATTGGCATGTCATCAATCAATTGTCTAAATTTAAGTTTTTGTAGTTTAAAATAATGCATAAAAGATGAGTTTAAAGATCAAATGACAAATTACACTCGATTGACATGAATATTGGCATGCATGTTAAGAACATATAGAACATGTAATCCAACGGTTGGATTTTTAAAATATGAATTTAATAATAAGTTATTGGGTGGTGTAACATTTTTTAGAGTTACATCAAAATCAACTTGAATCCAGTCCTATATCTCTTAATTCAATGTGAATTTTCACAAACCTACCGTTAGATTATATTATCTTCATATGTTTTTCATGCTCACAAATTTTAAAGGTGATCAAAGATTAATTGGTATGTCATCAATCAATTATCTAAATTTAAGTTTTTGTAGTTTAAAATAATACATAAAAGATGAGTTTGAAGATCAAATAACAAATTACACTCGATTGACATGAAAATTGGCATGCATGTTAAGAACATATAAAACATGTAATCCTACGGTTGGATTTTCAAAATATGAATTTAATAATAAGTTATTGGGTGGTGTAACATTTTTTAGAGTTACATCAGAATCAACTTGAATCCAGTCCTATATTTCTTAATTCAATGTGAATTTTCACAAATCTACCGTTAGATTACATTTTCTTCATATGTTTTTCATGCTCACAAATTTTAAAGGTGATCAAAGATTAATTGGCATGTCATCAATCAATTGTCTAAATTTAAGTTTTTGTAGTTTAAAATAACGCATAAAAGATGAGTTTAAAGATCGTATGGCAAGTTACACCCGATTGGCATAAAAATTGGTATGCATGTTCAGAGCATATAGAAAATGTAATCCAACGGTTGGATTTCAAAATATGAATTCAATAATAAGTTATTGGGTAGTGTAACAGTTTTTAGAGTTACATCAGAATCAACTTGAATCAAGTGCTATATTTCTTAATTCAATGTGAATTTTCACAAATCTACCGTTAGATTATATTATCTTCATATGTTTTTCATGCTCACAAATTTTAAAGGTGATCAAAGATCAATTGGCATGTCATCAGTCAATTGTCTAAATTTAAGTTTTTGTAGTTTAAAATAACGCATAAAAGATGAGTTTAAAGATCGTATGGCAAGTTACACCCGATTGGCATGAAAATTGGTATGCATGTTCAGAGCATATAGAAAATGTAATCCAACGGTTGGATTTCAAAATATGAATTCAATAATAAGTTATTGGGTAGTGTAACATTTTTTAGAGTTACATCAGAATCAACTTGAATCCAGTCCTATATTTCTTAATTCAATGTGAATCTTCACAAATCTACCGTTAGATTATATTATCTTCATAAGTTTTTCATGCTCACAAATTTTAAAGGTGATCAAAGATTAATTGGCATGTCATTAATCAATTGTCTAAATTTAAGTTTTTGTAGTTTAAAATAATGCATAAAAGATGAGTTTAAAGATCAAATGATAAATTACACTCGATTGACATGAAAATTGGCATGCATGTTAAGAACATATAGAAAATGTAATCCAACGGTTGGATTTTTAAAATATGAATTTAATAATAAGTTATTGGGTGGTGTAACATTTTTTAGAGTTACATCAGAATCAACTTGAATCCAGTCCTATATTTCTTAATTCAATGTAAATTTTGACAAATCTACGGTTTGATTACATTATATTCATATGTTTTTCATGTTCACAAATTTTAAAGGTGATTAAAGAGTAATTGGCATGTCATCAGTCAATTGTCTAAATTTAAGTTTTTGTAGTTTATAATAATGCATAAAAGATGAGTTTAAAGATCAAATGACAAATTACACTCGATTGACATAAAAATTGGCATGCATGTTAAGAACATATAGAACATGTAATCCAACGGTTGGATTTTTAAAATATGAATTTAATTAAAAGTTATTGGGTGGTGTAACATTTTTTAGAGTTACATCAGAATCAACTTGAATCTGGTCCTATATTTCTTAATTCAATGTGAATTTTGACAAATCTACCGTTAGATTATATTATCTTCATATGTTTTTCATGCTCACAAATTTTAAAGGTGATCAAAGATTAATTGGTATGTCATCAATCAATTGTCTAAATTTAAGTTTTTGTAGTTTAAAATAATGCATAAAAGATGAGTTTAAAGATCAAATGACAAATGACACTCGATTGACATGAAAATTGGCATGCATGTTAAGAACATATAGAACATGTAATCTAACGGTTGGATTTTCAAAATATGAATTTAATAATAAGTTATTGGGTGGTGTAACATTTTTTAGAGTTACATCAGAATCAACTTGAATCCAGTCCTATATTTCTTAATTCAATGTGAATTTTGACAAATTTACCGTTAGATTACATTATATTCATATGTTTTTCATGCTCACAAATTTTAAAGGTGATCAAAGATTAA
The DNA here is from genome assembly GCF_040712315.1 of Castanea sativa. NCBI lineage: Eukaryota > Viridiplantae > Streptophyta > Magnoliopsida > Fagales > Fagaceae > Castanea > Castanea sativa. Next base: position 7,824,191 of record NC_134014.1, on the reverse strand, counting down.
TTGGCATGTCATCAATCAATTGTCTAAATTCAAGTTTTTGTAGTTTATAATAACGCATAAAAAATGTGTTTAAATTTATTTACTTAATTAATTAAAACTCCTATTTTTTTTCTAATAATAATTATCATAAGAAGAATTAAAAAAAACTAAATTCGGTGAATATCAATGTTAAATCATAATTATCAAGTAGTAGTGGTAATATATATATATATATATATATATATATATATATATATAATAATCTTTTTGAATAGTAGTACATAGTATAATGTACACTTAACCAAAAAAAAAAGAAAAGAAAAAGTATTATAACGTACAGTTGCAAGTAAAACAAAATCTAAAAGCTTAAAAGAATGTCAAACTTGTGTGGCTCCTATTCATTCAATATTAAAAAGTAAAAAACAAAGGTGTGGCTCTCATTGATTATTTGTGTATACAAATATCACTGCTGCACTTGCAGATTAGCAAGGCAGTGAAGCACACACCGTTTAGAAACTAAAAGTAGAGGTTAGGTTTTTTCTTTTGAGCAGTCAATAGCACGTAGTGAAATTTTTTGATTTCTTTGTGCACGGTGAGTAATTTTTAGGCGGGTTCTGAATTTTTAAGGTTTCTTCTTTTTATTATTATTTTTTATTAGATAAAATTCATGTGTAATATTTTAGGTGCTGTTGTTTAAGTTCTTCTCTTAAGATTTTTCCACATGGCTACTTAATTTTAAAAATACACTTTCATCATAAGAAAAAAGCCACGTGATAAAATCTGAAGGGAGAGATTTAAGTAACAACATCTAAGTATTGTAGGTAAGTCTTACTCTTTTTTATTTGCTTAAACAAAAACTGTTATTCGTTCTTTCTCCTCCCATAGACAGACCCACGCCTCTCAGCCTCCCCCAAAAGGACTGGTAAGCTCTCTCTCATCGATTCTCTTTCTCTCTCATCACTCTTCTCTCTATCTCTCTCTCATGTTAAATTTGGTGACTTTGTGGATTATTATTTCTTCTTTCAGGATTAGTAGGATATTGATTTTGGGATTAGAGAGGGAGTTGATTTTAGGACATAGCTTTTGGGATTGGAGAAGGTAATCAAGTCTTTCCCTATTTATTTTTGAGATATGGAACAACAATCCCTATTGATTTTATAAAATTTAAACTCAGCAGCAATTCTGTGTATATCATTATGGATTATGGACATTGCTTTTATAATTTTTCCCCTTTCATGCGTGTGCATAAATGTGTCTATTAAATAAATGCAATTTTGTGACTTGTTATGTTAGATTTTTAAGTTTAATTCTTGTGGTTTTGTTAGTTTTTGTTTGGTGCTGAATGTGGGTTTTTCTAGGACCTTAAAGATTAAATCTTTATTTATTTTTTTGAGGCTGATTTCTGTGTACCCGAAATGCTTGTTTTCTGGGTTTCTATGTGTTTGTGTGCTTACTTTACTTGTTGGTAACACTGGTTTACTTGTTAATATCATTTTCAAACTAAGCAACATTTAGTCAAAGTGGTGCACTTTGTTTATCAATTTCAGTTCTAGTCAACTCTTTAAGTGTGTTTTTGGTACTTCATCTGCTAATGCTAATTCTATGTTGATTTTGGTACCCATTGAAGATAATTGTATGTTAATTACATTTAAGCTAATATAATTCATAGACCCTTTTATTTGATTGTTAATTACATTTAAGATAATTGTATGTTAATTACAGAGAGCTTCGCTGCAAGTCTTCCAAGTCTCCTTTTCCAATTGGTCCTAACCACTAAGGTAATGATAACCTTTTTCTTGATCTTTTTTCTTATATAAATTTTAGTTGTAGTTTAGATTCTGTTATGCTGAGATTTATATTAAATGATTTTTGTCTAATTTATTTTTTTGGATGGAAAATATTGATGCGGTTATGACAATTTTGCCACTAATTTTGGATCCTATTTAAAAAAAATTTAAAATCTTTTTTTTTTTTTGGGTGCAAATTTGGAACAAATCTTTCAAAAAAATATTTAGTCAATATTTTCAAATTTGGTAAAACAGAACATATTTATTATACTGAGTTAAGTTAGTTATAGGTGTACCCATATGAATCTTATTACATGGTTGAATGTTATGGGTCCAGTTGATGCTAAAAATAGTAGTATTACTTGTTGTGATGTCATGCAGCAACGTACTGGTGATTTTAAGTCTCTATTGAGTTATGAAATCTAGGATGGACACCCCTCTATTCATGTCAACCTTTTGCTTAGGAATCTTACCATCACCAATCACAATAGCACCTGAGGTCATTTTTGCTTAGAAACTAGCTTGGTGCTAAAATTCAAAACTTTTGAAGGGGTTTTGAGTTTGAGTTGAACGTGCGCACTTGAAAGGGAAACGGAAAGGGTATTTATATATCCATGCAAGCTCTAATATTCCACCATGCAAAACTTTCAAAATGTGTAGTAGGTTTGGTGGACTATAGTGCTGGCTAGAAAGTAGAAGCTCCACTATCACATGTTTGATTGACTGGGCAATCAGCACCACCTAAAAACTTTTAGGGGAGACTTTTGTTTAAAATGATATGTTTAAGTATACAATTCAGTCAAAAAAAAAGAATCTTTTGAGTATAATTTATTTTAAAGAAAATGTTAAAAAGCTAATGTCAAATTTATTATAAAAGATAAACAAACTAAAGTAACATATTGAATGTGATAAGTGCTACTTAAAAATTTTAATAAATAAATTTCTTAATTACTGTTTGCAATGTTTTAAAAGGTCACTCATCAATTTATAAGATTTAAAGAGTAAAATATGTAGTAACTATAATATCACTTCAAAAAATTTCATTTGTAGTGACGATTTATTGTGGGGTATGAATGATGGGAAATGATATTAGTTACAAACTCATGTAAAACTGATATTACTCTAATTACAACTTACCAAAGTAATAAGATGTGAAAAAAAAATGGTATTCTTAACATTGATCTGTAATAAATCAAGTCAGGCGTCATCTGAGGTTGACATAGCTGCATGCATAGCATCACCATCCTAACTAAAGCTGATTTTAGGGTTATTTTAATAAATACTTACCCATACTTGCTCTATTTGATACTATTTTTTTCACTAAAGCACGAGGCCACCACCTGATCTTCCAACTCCACAAAACCATAGGCCCCAAAATTAAAGGGGCCGGGCAAAATTACTAATATACAAATAGAGAGGATATAAGGACCCCCTGATAAGCCCAAGTGAAGATCCACTGTTTGATTCATCAGGATCCTTGGCCCAAAAGATTGAGAGAGAGATGGGCTTATTAAAGGATCACTTGCAGTCTTTTTTTAGTCCATAGGTTATGAGTCCCTTTAGCTTTTAATGTGCAGCAACTTTCAAAGAGTCAACAAAACCATTACCACTTCATTCATACGCATTTTGCATCTGTCACTTTCATACAAGAAAATATTGAATGACATACCCCAAAAAAGGTGTTCCCACGAATTTAGACTAAAACTTGTATAATTTTATTATAAGCTCAGCCTACAATAGGAAAAAGGAGAAACAAAATAAATATATGAAAAGGGCTAGGCTTATTGGCTTAGTCTTGTAATTGTGGGGTACACTAATGCATAACCAAGGTGCACCACAGGTCCTTGTACTTGTATAGTTTAAATTGGGCCACTCTCTAATTTTTCACGTGTTTAACATATATATATATATATATATATGGGCCCTCTTCTTTTTACTCAATGTCATCTGCCATGTGAACTAGAAACTAGGGTAATTTAGTTTCTAGTTCACATGACAGGATGGTAGGGATTCTCTTTATTTATTTATTTATTTTGGTTGTGGGAAGACAAAAAACCCTGTAGAGTATTGCTCAGAGAATCCCAATTTAATATTGTTTTCTTGTGGGAAGTGTGATAGGGTTGTCAAGCAGCAACGTGGGCCAACTATTTATCTGAAGCAAAATTCAATAATGATCCAAGCAATTAAACAAGGGTTTTTCTTTTACTTATATTTTAAGAGATGGATATGGACCACCAAAACCCTTTGTCCTATTTAATTTTTTAAAGAAGCACTGTTAGTGGAGTCATTCTTTATGGAAATCTCACTTGATAGAAAAATTCCTAAATGACCAACTTCATTAGCTTGTTTTATTTTATTTTGTGATCCTTGCTATTTTAATGGACTTGTTAGGTTTATATTTGAATAATGTTATAGTACACATTAATTTATTGAAATGACAAATTGTTATTACTTTTTGGTTGAGTTTGTCACTAACACTGTTTTATTATTTATTTTTCACTATTTGTATAGTTTTATTATTACCTCAGCCTATAATAGGAAAAAGGAGAAACAAAATAAATAGATGAAAAGGGCTAGGTTTATTGGCTTAGCCTTGTAGTTGTGGGGTACCCTACTCAACAAAGAAACCCAGCACAACCTACTCAATGAGCTTCCTCTTTCTTTTTCCTTTACTCATTTTTTGATTCTTTTTTTTTTTTTTTGCTTGAATCTAAAACATTTTTCTTGGCGTTTTCTTTTCAGCCAAATACCAACAGAAGAAACCAACACAGCCAGCAATAATCAAAGCAAAGAGAACCAAAAAAAAAAAAAAAAGGAACAAAGAGGACATCAGCTGGGTAAACTTGAAATTCCTCTTTTCATTTTTCTATAGCTCTATTTACACTTTTTGTACACAATACACACACCATCACGGAGTCACAACACCCACACTCCTTTAATGTTAGCCCAGATTCAAACCTACACAGTGCTTAGGCCTTTACACTTTGGATATAAACCCATATCACTTTTTAATACATGTTTCAACCCACCTTTTAAATAAAAAGGGCCCATCAGCATGTTTTCCTTTTAATTAATAAAATGCCATCATGTTTTCTTGCATGTTCATATTGGCCCATCAGCATGTTTTCTTTGTGTATATTTTCTAAGTTTTGAAATATATCTAGAATTGAATACATAAAGTATTTATCAATTTTTAAACTTTTAATTCATTTTGGACTAAAAATAAAGGATTGTAAGAATGAAATTGTGACTCTTGATATAATGTTTCACTCCAAAGTATATTGGAGGTTTAGATGTTAGAAAACGTTATGTATGACATTTCATTATCTTGATGACTTAACATTCACCTTGTATGTGTGGTCAGATATGGATAATAGTTGGATGACACTTGGTAAGACACCTAGAGACAGACTAAGTCAACAATATATTGATGGGGTGAATTCATTTCTTTCTTTTGCAATGACTGTTGTGGACCGAAGTGGAAAAATTCCATGCCCATGTATTGACTGTTTGAATTGCTATCAACAATCTACTCATATTGTGCAAATTCATTTGCTTCATCGTGGGATTATGCAAGATTATACTAAGTGGTACTATCATGGAGAACCCCGTGAATTAAATGAGCACATTGATGATGAAGAAATGCCAGACAATGATCATCTGGATGGTATTGATGCCTTGGTGGAGGATCGAATTAGAGGGGAACCAAGAGATACAACCCAGCAAGATGAGGAAGTGCGTAATTTTGATAAAATGTTTAGTGATTCAAAGCATGAGCTGTATCCAGGTTGCACAGATTACACTCTTTTGAAGTTTGTCATTGAGATGCTAAATGTGAAGGTAACAACCAACTTAAGTAATAAGGGGCTTGACATGATACTAGACTTGTTGAGTAAGCTTTTACCAAAAGGTAACTTGGTTCCAAGGTCAACTTATGAAGCAAAGAAGATATTACGTGACTTGGGCTTATCATATGAGCACATTCATGCGTGTAAAAATGATTGTGCTCTTTTTTGGAGGGAAAATGAAAGCCTTGATAAATGTCCGGTGTGTCAAACGCCTAGATACAAGGATAATAGAACAGGTGGTAAGAAGATTGCTCAAAAAGTATTGCGCTACTTCCCATTGACTCCTAGGTTGCGGAGATTATACATGTCTAGAAAAAGAGCTGAAGACATGAGATGGTACATAGAAAAACGTGTGAATGATGGGATATTAAGGCATCCAGCTGATAGTCAAGAATGGAAGGAGTTTGATTTGAAACATCGTGAGTTTGCCCTAGAACCTCGCAATGTGAGGTTAGGGATGGCTACAGATGGTTTTAACCCTTTTGGAAATATGAACAATAACTACAGTATGTGGCCTGTCATACTTATTCCCTATAACCTACCACCTTGGTTAGTTATGAAAGAACCTTATTTTATGATGTCCTTACTTATTCCTGGACCCAATCAACCAGGAAATGAGCTTGATGTTTTCTTGAGGCCATTGGTGGATGAGTTGAAGGAGTTGTGGGAAGAGGGTGCACGCACTTACGATGCATCTTGTGGTATGCATTTTCAGATGCGTGTCGCTTTGTTGTGGACAATACATGACTATCCTGGATTCGGTAATGTGTCTGGGTGGAGGACAAAGGGTTATCATGCTTGTTATACTTGCAATGATGAACCATATTCAGAGACATTGGAAAGTAAAATTGGATATACTAACCATCGAGCCTACTTGCCTATGGACCACCCTTGGCGAAGGAGTTGTTCATTCAATGGTAAAATTGAGAAACGGATGAGATCATTGGAGTTACCGGTGGAAAAGATAAATGAGCAATTAGACCGAATGCCAAATATAATTTTAGGAAAGGATCCAAACAACAAGAAAAAACGTCCAATTATTGGGGAACCGAATTGGTCAAAGGAAAGTATCCTATACAAGCTACCATACTGGAGGAATAAGAAGCTTAAACACAACATTGATGTCATGCATGTTGAGAAAAATATTAGTGAGAGTACATTTGGAACTTTGTTGAGAATTGAGGGGAAAAACAAGGACACAGACAAGGCACGCAAGGACTTGAAAAATATGGGCATAAGGAGTGTTTTGCATCTCCAAGAACGTCCTGATGGATCATTTGACAAGCCTCATGCCTTCTTTTCATTATATCCTGAAGAAAGGGATGGTTTTTATGAATTTTTGAAATCAGTCAAATATCCAGATGGCTATGCAGCAAACATATCAAGGTCGGTGAACACAAGAAATGGTAGACTATTAAATCTGAAAAGCCATGACTGTCATGTGCTATTACAACGAATTCTTCCAATTGGGATGCGGGGTTTTGCTGATAAGGACATTTGTACGGTATTGTTTGAGTTGGGTAGTTTCTTTCAAGACTTATGCTCTAGGACTTTAAGGAAGAGCGACTTGGAGAAATTAGAAGGACGTATACTTCTCATACTATGCAAACTCGAGAAGTATTTTCCTCCAGCCTTCTTTGATGTAATGGTTCATCTTGCTGTTCACCTACCTCGTGAAGCCATTCTTGGAGGACCAGTGCAATATAGATGGATGTATCCCATTGAAAGGTAATTCTCTCCATCCATTAATTATAGTTTGCCGAATATTTATTTTTTAAAGCAAATTATATTGCGTATGTAGTCATACTCCCAGTTCATTCCTTGAAGGTTTCTTGGAACGTTGAAAAGATATGTTTCCAACCGAGCTCGACCAGAAGGTTCAATTGCAGAGGCTTACATTCTTAAAGAGTGTATTACTTTCTCGTCATTATATCTTGATGGAGCTGAAACCGTGCATAATCGAAGGGAAAGAAATGCAGATTGTGGTGAATATGCGGACTGAGTCCAGACTTTGCTTTATGCATGAACTAATTAATTATTCTGTACATGCATGTGCAGTACATATTGGTCATTATCAGACCAAGGCTATGCCTGAGTCCGTAGTATTTGGAGCTGGAAGTTGAACTTGTAAAACGACATCACCACCAGTACTGGTAACGCTGCTTCCAACAACTTTTTGGCCTCCACTGCTGGAAAAATTACTCCAATACTTGTATAGTGCAGCAATGAGGATCAGGAGGCTAATTATTGCTGCAAAGACCTCCACGCCCAAAAGAAATTCATCTTCCCTGTTAAAAGAAAAAGAAAAATATTAGAGAGATTTATCATTCAGAAAAAGTCGAACAACAGCTTTAATATTTTTGGGGAGAGGAGTGTTTGATCTGTTTTATGTTCAGATTTTGACATAAAATGTGTTAGACTAACGACATGTGGGGAGGTGGGTTACGGAAAGTAACAGAAAGAACCATAGATGAGTAAAATGTTAAAAATGAAACCACATGTAGGCAAGTTAAATTTTGGGCAAATCACAAGTGGGTAAATTGTAATTTCACCTAATTTTTGTTAAGGATCTGAATTTTCGAGACAAACCTTTCTTCCAAAGCTACACCCACCATAGGTTTACTATTGGTAATCTCACGTAAGCCACGCACAAATGTAAATTCTTATTTGGATATGAACTTTTGTTTTGTTTTTGTATTTTTTTTTGATATCATTGAGGATATGAAGTTTGAAATAGAGCTTTGCAAAAAAATACCAATACCACAACTTATCACGTGGCGAGTTGTGAGTAATGGGTCCATGAGGGTTCACACCTCTATCACGTGGCGAGTTTGTGGCAAAATTTTAAGGTTGTCCACAACTCGCCACATGACCCAACCACTTCGGGTGGTAGAAAAAGTGACCTGTTGCTGACACCAATAACAACAGGTCAACTTAGTTTCGATTTGTGTGGTTAGTTTCAGTAAAAAATGACGAAGGAGTAGCAAAGATACGATGGTCAAGATCTCTCCAGATTTGAGTCTAAGAGAGAGGAAGGGGCGATGGTCAACATGATCTCATCAAATTTGACCAAAATTAATTGGAGAATGATGAGATTTCAGTGTAGAGATCAATCAGGTCAGTTTGAATTGCATTTTCATGTGAAGACTTGCCAATCAATCGCCAATATCGAATTTAGGAGGTGGATACCCGCCACTAAACATTATCAACGTCGGGTCGGCCCGGATGACTTGAGCGGGTGGGCCAATTAGTATGTTAGGTTGGACACCCTTAGTAATAAGTTGAGCTTTGCACTCACCAATCACACCACCTTAAACCATTTTGATTCCGGTGTGCCATTTTATGTTTAAAGCAAAGCACAGATGTGAATTTTGGGTTTTGATACCACCTCTTGCAAATAATAATAAGAGTAATGTTACAGCCACAAACTATTTTATAACATTTTTACAAATTGTTGATGTGTCTAGCCTTTTATTAGTTTTCATCTACATCTACCATTAATATTACATTTTCATTTACCAATAACAATTTACCAAATCAACACTTTGTAAAAATTTTGGTAATAAAGTCTAGACTTTTTTTTTTGAACAATAAAAGGTCCGTTTAGTTAGAAATTTCTAATATCGTTGTTTAAATATTGTAACAATACGTGTAAGTTAAAAAATGTTATGAAAATATGTTTTTCAATATTTAGGGCATGTTTGGTTGATTAGTTCTAATCAACTTTTTCATATTTTAAACAACCTAACACACATTTCAATACACTTTTTTACTTATACGTATATCAAAAACATCTGAACAACATTCTTCAAACTAACCAACTAAATAAGCCCTTAAACATTAAAAACTATTTTTCAAACGGCATACAATACATGTGCGTTTGGGCATACCCTGCGTCTACGTTTCTGGTGTTTCACGCATTTTCTTTTAGCCGTGATTTTTGACTTTTCTGCACACCAGTGGGCTTGTATACTATTCACGAGACCCACAAACCTCACTTTTTATCAACTTTTTCATTAAAAATAAATCCCATAATATTATTTATACATTTAAAAATTATTTTGTCACAATACTTTCAGTTTTCAATTTTCACATTTGTACCAACCACCTTACGTCCCCAAATCGTCTAAAGTCTGGGACAAAGTCCTGACTTTTAGACACAACTTTACAAAGCTTAAAAGTGATCATGAGTCTTAAAAATGTTGTAGGTTGTGTCAATCACTTGCATGTCCCTACCGTTATCGATTTTCAAAACAATAGCGACGTTGGTATACCTGAAGTAGTCTCAACTCAATTCTTACGGACATAGAAAGTCACGCTCAAAGATAAAAAAAATAGTATTTTATTGTAATGTTCACACTGATTTAGATATTTTATTTATTTATTTTTCCTTTTCTATTTTTCCTTTCCTTTTCAGTTCACACTGGTTTCTTGTAGTGTCCACACTCGTTTAAAGATTTTATTGTAGTATTCCAATTTTTGCTGTGACAAGTCAAATCTCTTGATTATAGCTCCATCGTTACAGTCCTATTTTTTGTGATCAGCAGTGCTAAAAATAACAATACGACATTTTAGTTACATCAATACTAACCCTCGTATACTAGTCGTTTGCAAAACAGCTTACCCACTACCTTGGCGATCTCACGTAATTGTAACCCACTCGCAAATACGAATTTGCGGAGAGCTTCATTCATTAGATTGCATCTCTTGGTCCTGGACTTTTTTTTTTTTTTTTCCCTAGAAGGATCTCTTTCAGCTCTTGGTAATTCACTAATTTGTGGTAGAACCGGTTTGCAAAGCCGGAGTGGGATCCACTTTGACTTATGAGACGATTAGAAAGCAATGAGCAGATGTATGAAGAATAATACTGCGGACATCCAAATTTATTCCTAAAAGCAATTCTAGGACAAGAAAATATTCTATAATTTTTTGCTTTAATCCAGTAGATTATGAGTGAATGCTTATCACTTATAAATGAACTTTTAAAAAAAAATTATTTACACTTTACCACATCATAGTTGTAACAAAAAATGATGTAATAGTTTGTGGTGTTAGGTTTTATTTGTACGTAATTCCATAGTAGGTTTATATTCCTTACATACTGTTTACTTCATAAAAATATCAATCACAGTTTTCTAACATATTTGAATGTCAATCTAATTTTTTTATTTTTTTTTTAAGTCAATTTATGATTAGACCATACTACTTAGACTTGTATTCATTATTGATGCTTGTACTTGGTGAAGAAATAAACTTATTGTTTATCAATCGCAATTTTACAACATGCTTGAGTATCTATTTATAATTAGATAATATCATTTACATGGATCTTCATTAATGTTTGGTGGAAAAATGAAATTATTAAATATTAGTTATAAATTGGCATCTAAGCTTAATATAAAAATGGGCATAGGTTTATATGGCTGATTATGAGTGGTGTAATAATAATAATAAATTCATATAATAATGACAAATAATTAATAATATTATAATTCATAGAATAATAAGAAAAAGTGTAAGTCCACAATTTTTTACAACTTTTTGCTACAACTGTAACGTAGCAAAGTGTGATTGGTGAAGAAAAAATAATGAATTCATGTGTAAATAATAGCTAACTACTCACAATTTGTCATATCAAAATTATGATAAAAAAGTTGTAAAATAATTTGTGATCGTAGAATAACTCAAATAATATCAATGAGAAGTAATACAATAAAGGTTGTATTTCTAAAACAACTCGATTTTTTGGGGCCGTTTGGTAACGTTGTTTGTATTTTTTTGAAATACAATATGAGTAAAAAAATGTGTAAAAATATATATAATGTTGTTTAAAAACTGAAAACAGGTTGTCAACTGTGCTTTATTTTTCGAAAACAAAATAAACAATGGTTTGTCTTTTGCAAAGCATTGTGGCACCCACCAATGCCATCTTGGTTTCTGGGTGAATCCCACATTCCGGTTACTTGTCATACTCTCATCTCTCATGCACAATGCCACATGCGAGGGTGTGAATTTTGGAAGAGCTTCCAACAGTTTACGTCTATACACGAACAGGCGGGACACGAGTAGGGCTGTAAATGAACCAAGTTATTCATAATAGCTTGGGCTTGGTTCAATAAAAAACTCGTTCATGTTTGTTTATTTATAAACAAGCCAAGCTTGAGCTTTAGTTTTAGGCTTGTTTAATAAACGAGCCGAGCTCGAGTAAAAAATATTGTTCATGAACAAGCTCGTAAACACCAAGGCTCAATATAAAGGTAACAAAACAAGTTGAGTCTAGGCTTATTTATGAGTTTGGTAATGAAATTGATATGAGTTTGACAAGTAAACTCATATCCTTTTAAGACTTTAATTAATTATAAGTTGAGACCACTCATCCAAACCAAATAGACTATATTTGTGTTAGATCTCAAGCTCAAAAACATGATATTGAGCTTGAGTTTGGGCTTGATATAAAGCTCGAGCTGGGCTTTACTAATGAACCGAGCCAAGCCAAGCTGAGCTCAAACTTTTATACTTTATAACAAGCTCAAGTTTGAATATTATTTGTAAGCTTGTATCAAGCTCAAGCCAAGCTTGAACATTCACTACCCGACAAAGCTCAACTCGTTTACAGCTCTAGACACGAGGCCTACCTTGGCATGCTAGTATCACTATTACTCTCACATATATATTCAGCCACACGCGGATGTGAATTTTCAACTTTTGGAGTACTCCTGCAAAATGATGGACATGTGTGGATTTTTGAGACAGTCTTTTTCAAAACCATTGTGGCACGCACCACATTGGTATACTTTAAATACTCTCCACGCACTAATATGAATATGGATTTTACTGACGCATGCCCTAACGGAATACAATAATATACCATTTTTGAAAAAAGTTTTATCGGAAGTTGAAAAAATTTTGACAGTTTTTTCAAATCTCGATAAAAAATTTTCAAAAACGAATTTATTAATGTATGTCCTTAGGGCATACATTAACCGGACCCTATGAATAATTGGTCTTATTAAGGGTCTGTTTGGAATCCGCTTATTTTGTTGAAACTGAAAACTTTTTGCTGAAAGTATCGTAAATAAAGGTAAAAGTTAGTTAAAATAGTATAGTGGGACCCATGAATAGTACCAAAAAGTGCAGTGGAACCCATAAATAGTAGCAAAAATAAGCTGAATAATAAAATAAGTTGGCAAAATTAATCATGCCAAATGGAAAGAATGCTAGAATCAGTTCTACAACGTGGAATGTTATTTAACACATTAAAACCTACTCTATATATTTTAACACAATTTTATAATACACCATGTATCATATATTCTATTTTAACATTCAAGTATTCAATGCATTAAAATAGTCCTAAAAATTACCTCAGCTGTATTAACAATTTAGAGACAAAAATAAAAATGAAACAAAGCACATAGTAGCACCAATGCACCACCATCCTTCCACCCCCACAACCCTCCACCACCACTACGGACACCAAGACCACCACATAAATACCAAATCAACACCACAAAATTCTTCCCAAAACCAAAAAAACCACCACCCAAAATTTCCAAACCTAGCCACGACACCACCGCCGCCACAATCAACAACCATTGCCCAAATCATTCCAAACCCAACCACAAAACCACTACCGCAATTCCTACCCACCACCTACTGCAAGACCCAATTCAAAACAATCAACCCAATTCCAACTGCCAAAACCAAATAAGAAAAACCAATCCTCCTTTTTCTATGGCTATTACCATCCATGCCAAGCCAGGCTCCAACCCAATTGGTGCACAATGTTGTCACTCGAGAGAGAGAAAATATAGGGGTTTGATGAGATTGACAAGATCGAGTGGATCGATAAGAGGTGGTGGCGATGAATGATATAACAAACAGTGGCAGTGATAAGGGTGGGCGATGAATAGTGGGGGTTGGTTTGAGAGAGAAAGAGAGAGGAGTAGGAGTTTGGGTGATTATTATTATTATTATTATTATATCATTTGGTATGTACCATTCTATTAGTATATTGGTACAGTCACAAATGCTACAAATTTTAGCATTTGAGATATCTCATGTGTCTTGTATCTGTGTTAAAAATTTAGCATTTAGCACACCTGATGCTAGTACTCTTATAAATTGAAAATGTTGAGACATATTTTTATGTAATTGGCATATCTTTTGACAAAACGCACTTTACTTGTATTTAAGTATATCTAAGTAAGTTCAAGATAATCATTACAAGTGGTTAAATTGAAGACAAGAAGATTACTCAAGAACTGCTCAAGAAAAGTACAAACTGCAGGTCTCGATACCTCCTCGACAGAAACTCGATCTGTTGAGATTCATTAAAGCTCGATAGATGTCTCGATCGATCGAGCTTACAGGCTTCAGATTATAGCCAGCAACGTTTTTACTCTAAAAGACTATTTGTTTATGGGTTTGTATAATTCTTATTGGACTAGGAAAGCCCAAAGTTTGTGTAAACCTATTTGGAATAGGAGAGCACATTAAGCTCCTATTTAAAGGAGGTGGAAAAAGAAAAACCTAACCCTAGAGAGCTTCATAAGGTTTTCTTTTTGAAACCCTAGCATCCTGCTACAGAAGAAAGAGTTCTTGCTGTGTTTCTTGTACGCCTTTGGGTTTTGTAACTAAGTAAAGTCTCTTGCACCAATATTGAAGATCTTATTGGTGTTTCTATGTGAAGCTGCTGCAAATCAACTACAACAATCAAAGGGTTACTGTGAAGTTAGTCATGTACTGGGATTCGTGCAAATGAGTAAGTCGCGTACTGGGATCTGCGCAATTGGTTAGTCACATACTGTGAGCTGTGCATTGAAAAGGAGAAATTGTCACTACAGAACAAATCCAATTGGGTATTGGGGTAAGGATTCAACTGTAGGTTGGTAAGGTACTTGAGATTCCTTTACTTGTAACCACTTATTGTGATAATAGTGAAATTTCGGGAGTAGTGACCTTAAAATCACCCGATGGGGTTTTTGCCGTGTAGGGTTTTCCCCATTCGTAAACAAATCACCGTGTCATTTATTTTCCGCTGCATAATTTAGTTTAATTGGTGATTTGTTTGTGCTACCACGCAATTTGCATGTTAATTTGATTAATTAATAACTTGGCTAATTAATCAACTTAATCCATCACAAGAGGTCAATATGTTTTTGACCTATCTAAAAAAATTACACTTTACCTCCCTAAATTATACTCCTTTTACACTTATCTCAAAAATTATAAAAATGCACATTTTACCCCATAGACTATACTTTTTTTACACGTATCTCCATGAACTATTTGAATATACACTTTAGAGCATTCACATAAGCTTATGCAAAAAATATTGTCTTATTTAGCATAAAAACCCACTTTTTATACTTTACATACTTAGTTTTCAAAACGCCTCATAATAGGTTATCTATTATACATTACATTTCATTAAAAATATCTTTTTTTAATTGTTTCTCTTTTTTTCACACACAATAACCATCATCTATGCTCTTCCTTTATCATCAAGATACATAAAGAAATAATTTAAAAATTAAATGCAAAATGAATAGTGCTGGTGTTAATTTACATGGTTATTATAGCAGACATGGTTTTTTTACAAAACTTTGCATGCCTGATGTAGGTGAATTTTGAACTTTGTTGGCTAAAATGTGATACTATTTATATTATATAAGCACGTGGGCTCCTACCCCCCTAAACTATTAGAATGTACACTCACTTCCCTAAACTACTACCTATGAGATGGGATGCAAAGTGTTACACGGGTGATAGTTTAGGGGGGTAAGTGTGCATTCTCATAGTTTAGGGGAGCAAGTATTAAAGTTTGTAAAGTTTAGGAAAGTAAAGTATAATTTTTCCTTATAGATTAGAATAATAGTGATGTTGGGATTGAATAAATATTATTACATAATTTTTACAAATTGATGCATTAATAGTCAATTTTTAATTATAAAATAAAAACCAAAATAATGATTTATTTTCTTGTTGATGTTTACTAATCTTATTAATTTTCATGTATATTTATAATTTTTTAGAAAAATAGATAATAGCATTAGCAATTTTTTTTAACCACGGATATGAAATCTCAAACTTGAGAAAAGCTGTTTGCAAATTTATTTTGATTTTTATCACCTTCGTAAAGTTGTAGTCAGGGAGACTATTTGTGTTAACATATCGTGTTAAACCTCTCAACCTTAGTACAAGCCGTTTGTTAATCAAGTTGGCATGACATGACCCAAAATGAATAATTTATTGATATGACCATTATTATTCTTTCATTTACTCAACTCTACACATAAAATTCTTTTTTTTTTTTTGGGAAAAATATTCTGAATAAGATTATTTCCAACTGATTAAGAGTTAAGTAGATCAACGCGAAATGAATCCACTTATTAATCTTGTCAAAGCAATGATCCTTTTTTTTTTTTTTACATGAATCTATTTACACTAAGTAATATCTAGTAAAAATCATGTCGGATATTTGTCATGTTTGCGGTTTGTATCAAACGTTGCAACCCTTAAGTTTTAGTACTCTCAGCATACAAAGCTACACGTGTGAATTTTTTGTACTACTTGTCATGTATTAGAAATTTAGAATCATGAATGCTAATCTTCCTATTTGATTTTTTCTTGTTTTATAGACACCTCATTTTGTAACTTTTGTTTAACTTTATTCTAATGGTAAAATCATCATTCACGACATTAAGAAAAATTCATAATTCTGATCGTTAGAATCTCCAATATATTTAAAATAAATCTTAAAGTTCTAAGGATCAAAACAACGTATAATATCCTTAAATTGGACCATCAGATAAGAACAGTGACGGCTCTAGGAATTTTCTTGAAAGGGGTCCTTAAGAAACTTAAATTAAACAAATTTTAATAAAAAGATAAGTTGAATGTAGGACAAAATTTATTTACAAAATTGGTTATAGCCTTATGCTATAAACTCACTCAATAAAATAAATATTACTGAATATTTTGAAAATCTAACCGCTGAATTGCATGTTCTTTACGCTTTTAATACATATGTCAAATTTTATGTCAATTGGATATTATTTACTATATAATCTATAAACTTATATTTTATGCATAATTTTAAATTACAAAAACTTGCAATTTAAAAATGTATTGATGATATAGTTTTTGATCTTTAATTTTCATGAAATTTTGCAAACATGGAGGATATAAGAAGAAGATGTAATCCAATGGTATATTTGTCAAAATTCACCTCCAATAAAAAAATATTGACTGAGTTTGTAGCTAAACTTTATCCTTGAATATATTGTGTTATTGAAAAAAAAAAAAACACATACATAAAATCTTACAATTTCTTTCTACGATTTTTCATATTTTGAAATCGTCACATGATAGTTTATTATCAATTGACATTATCTATTGTCAATGTAGATGTAACCATTTTATTTTGTTAAGTTTGTATAAAATTTTTATTTTTGGGTAGTTGTCATTATTTATTAGTTATTTCATAAATTATTGACCTTATATTAATTATTGACCTACATAACCATATTCATCATACATAAATAATACATTTAACAATCACTAACTTTACTTTTTTGTTTTTTCTGGAATCACTAGTTTTATAACAAAAAATTATTATAACATGATAACAATATACACATGTAACAAATCCTCTGTATTTCTTGGTTATTAAATAATATAAAGTTATAGTATATTTATACCATATATGTACATCTTCACACACATCAAAATTCACGCAAATAACATTATATCAAAAAATAATGCACAAAATTAGTATCACACACACACACACACACACACACACACACATATATATATATATAATATAAATTTATAATAAAGAGAGACATTTAGAACTCACAAACACTCATATTTTACTCTTAGAGTCGAAGATATATAGAAAGTCAAATAGAGAATAGAGATGAGATGAGATGAGATTCATGAGAGAAAGGGAGAGTAATTTGTGTTGTTAATTAGTTTTGGGATGAACTATCTATGTTGTTTGATTTTTGTGTTAAATTGATTTGTGATCAGGGTGTGCAAGATTTAAGCCAAGTTATGCAAAAATATTTTTAAGGGTTAAATTAAAAAAAAAAATATTTTATATATATAATTTTTTTATCAGGGGGTTCATTTGAATCCCTTACTTACAAGTGCAGCCGTCCTTGGATAAGAAGTTATAACCCATCAAGATTTCAATTGGTGATGTGCATTATTGCAATTGGGTTGATTTTGTGCAATAATAATTTATTAATTATGATTGGTTTTTCAAAAAAAAAAATTTCTCAAAGTTTTTTTTTTTTTTTTAGAAGATGTCATAGTTTAATTGGTTCAATTTTAATACGATATTGCATTTTGAACAAATTTAATAATAATTTTATTAATCAAGCAAACCGTAAGCAATACTAAAAATTGGTACCTTGAAAGAAAATAAATCCACTAAGCTATTTGGGAACTAAACCGCAGTTGGAGAAGAAAGGCTTTCCACCAATTAAAGAAGACAACAAATCTTAATCTATATCTATATATATAATAATAAGTAAAATTCAGAGAAAATCCAATTAGATTTCAAATTGAAATTAAATTAGAATCTAATTTTACGCCATGTGTCCCATTTAATCTTAGTTTTTAAATTTTTATGCCAAGTGAGTTAATTTAATTTAAAAATTAGATTTTAATTAGAGTTTAATTTTGTGCCATGTATCTCATCTAATCTAAGTTTTTTTAATTTTTTTTTTCATCAAATAAGTTAATTTAGTGTAAAACACGAGAAGTCCAAACCATAAAAAATATAATTTTTGAATGATTTTATATTTATGAGCTTTTTTTTTTGTATAACTAAAAACTATTCAAATTTATAAGTTACACACACACACACACACATATACATATTAATAGCCAATCCAATTAAATTCTAAACTGGAGTCTGGAGTCTAATTTTATGCCATGTGTCTAATCTATTTTTTAAATGTGTGTGTCAAGTGAATTATTAGGTGTAAAACTTAAAGAGTCTAAATTCAATCAGATTCTAAATTGAATTTTAATTGGAGTTCAATTCTACGCATGTGTTCCATCTATTTTTTTAATTTTTGTGGTAAGTAAATTATTGAATACAAAAACAAAAGAGTCTAGATCTAATTAAATTCTAAATTATATATATATATATATATATATATATATATATATAGTTGTGATTATTTTTAAATGTATTCGTGCACATGCACGGGGTTACATACTACTCTCTCTCTCTCTCTCTCTCTCTCTCTCTCTCTATATATATATATATATAATAGGTGAAGTAGAGAGAAACTCTAATTGCAATTCTAAATTAGAACCCTAATTTTGTGACACGTGTCAAGATTTATGTGATTCCATTTGTCTAAATTTAAGTGGATCAGTTGTAATTCCGGTATGCTCCTTTTTGTTTTTGTTTTTTCCACACCTGTGTATTTCAAGGTTCATCTCCCTACACCTACATATTTCAAGGTTCATCTCCCCTTCTCCAATAATAACCTTCATATACAGCTCTCCTGTTGTCCAATGAATGCTATGGAATTTGATAAGAATCTCTCGGTATCAATGATGCATGTATTTGGGTATTTATGTATCTTATATAAAAAGAGGTTTTCCATAGATTCGGATTGTACTCACAATTTTAATGGTCCTGATTTATGCTTCTTAAGGTTTGATTACTTCTTTCTTTTATCTGCCTATACTTTCGTTCGTTTTTGTGAATAATTGTTATTGTTTAATTGTAATTTTTTTTTTCTTATCATTGATGTTGCATGTTTATTTTCTGTTTCATAACAAGTTGCAAGGAAACTCGAAATTTTAATGGTCCTGGTTTATGGTCTGCAAAACGAATTTCAACCATTCCTAAGGTTTGATTACTCATTTCCTTCATTTGCCTATTGTTTCCGTCCTTTTTGTGAACAATTTTTATTCTTTAATTATAAAAACTTTTTTGTTTGCCTATGATTGATGTTACATGTTTATTTCCTATTTCATGTTTCATAAAAGTTTTTTTGTTTGCTTATGTTAATCAGGTTTCCCCTGATTGCGTAATAGTATGTTGTAAACAACTTATTATCTTGACAATGATCGTTTATGTTTTCACAATTTGTGTTCTTATTTATTGTGCTTTTTTCCCCCACATGAGATTGTCATAATATTGGAAACTTTATTGCCAACGAACTGAGTCTTTAGAACTACTGATTTCCTTACCAAAGGCATAGTCATTAGACGAAACATAATTTTTAATTTTAAGATAAGCCAGGAGTATTTTGAAAATATTGAAAAGAAGACAAATCAAATATGAAATTCAAAAGCATAGTCATTAGACGAAACATAATTTATAAGTTTAAGATAAGCCAGGAGTATTTTGTAATTCAATGGATAGCATTCTTTCCTGAATTAGTTAAATCATAGTTCAAATCTCTCATAATTTTTGTAACCATTCAACTATTTTCTTAGTGCATGAAAGCCCCGATTATATAAATAAATAAATAAATAATTTTAATTCATTAATATCTTGGTCTAATGATAAAAAATAATCATTATAAAGTAAATATTATATATTCCAATCATATTGTATTTAAATAGTTAATTTATAAAAAGGTAACAGTAACTTAATTTGTTATATTTGCTGATAACCTTAAATCAAATGGGTAACAAAACAACTTTTTTCAGTTTATTTATTTATTTTTATTTTCTATTTCATGTTAGACTATAACATTACAAATCAAGTAATAACTCCACCATTTAGTTATATTTTAAATTAGACCATGACATGGTTACATAGTAGTTAATTAGGTTTGCCACATTGCATTGTAAAAAGCTAGATTTCTTATTTTCTTTCATTTCATTTTTGTCACTTTGAACAGAAATTAACAGGATTATACTGACTTATACATGACAAGAATTATATCATATCAATTAACAATTTATGTCACATTGAACATTAACCTCACAAGTCTTTGATAATTTTTTTTCCAAACTATAAACTATGACAAGAGTCAAATTTGATGGGAGGTTTCACCATATCACATGATAATAACTCGTATTTATTTTCTTTTTCATTTTTTTGTCACTTTAAACATATAATAATAAGATCACACATAAACATCCATGACTAAACTCACATTGACTAGATATATACTAATTAAAATTGAATACATAATATGTTGAGTGATTTAAATGAATCACATTTCTTGTCACTCTTTAATAATTTATCAATATTTGAATATAAATTTGAAGAAAGCAATGACCCAATTCTGAATTTATCTTTATAGTTGTTTCTGGATTCTTCTCATTGTACAGTTCAATAAGTAATAATTAACAAGTTTGATCAATTTTCTTCTCTATGTTATGACTTTTTTCCCTTCCTTCTAAGCAAATTCAATTCCTTTATGTTTTACATTGATTTTTGTTTTTGTTGATTCATTGAACTGGTTTGTGTTATATTCCTAGGATCCGAATCATTGCCCACTTTCTAATACTATGAATCGTTAGGGGACTAAAACAGCAATTCAATGAACCTAATTAACCACTAACATTAACTGTAATGTACTAATATTAACGGATAGAAACAATGAAATTCATTAAGAACCAATTGCAATACAAAATTCTATACAAATTGAACCATTTTACCATCAAATTCATGTATAATCATTTCAAAATTCTTAAACATGTGATTATTATGTATTGTTATTTAATATCATACTATGAACCTTAAAAAACGATTTTATTATAAATAGTAGATGAAATGTTATAATACTATTTCAAACAAAACAACAATACAAAAACTTTAAAAAACCTTCCTAATGACATATGGGTTGAAATCTTTTCGAAAGTGGGCAAAGATTCGGCAACACTCTTAGGAAACATTAAGTTAAGGTAAAAAAAACTATTTCTTCAATTTGTATCTACTTATTCATTTCTCTCTATATAAATAATTCAGTCTATTAATTTAATTTTTTCCTTTGTCTTAATTAGTTGCAAACACTTCAAGAAATTAACAGAAAAGAAATTAGTCCTCTAACAAATTGAGCTGACTCTATATTTCAATCATTCAGCTCTACTACATGACAAAGAAAAAAGCTTAATATTTTCATGTTATGAAGCAAAAAATCCTTATGCGCTACTGATAGTGGGAAGAAGTAGTTGTAGGAAAAAAAAAATAATTGAAAAAACTCTTCCATGTGGCAATTTTTATTGCACCTTATATTTATGGAGTCATGCTACTTTGTGAGTCAAATAATGAAGGCATTGATAACCTTTTTGAAATTTTAAATGATGAACATGGGAAGCATTGGCTTGTCAAATGCCGAAAAATGCTTCGACTACTTACTGCAGGAACCGACATGTATAAAATTCCAAACTTTCAAGCATGCCACAAAATTGGAATAGGACATTGGAACCAAGATGAACCTTATCCTTACGGTTATGAAAAATTTGTAGTGACGTGCAAAAGAAGCTCAATCGACCTTGAAATGTTTAAGTTGGTGCATAGGCTTCTTTAAGTCTCTTTTATTGTATTTTTTTACTTTGATTATAGCATCACTTAAATATGCAATATTCTGTTCCATTGTTAATTGTTTGTTAAGCTTTGCAAAAGTTTTACAATTATGATTTCCTTAATGGTTTGCCAAAATCAATGATTATAGATTGTGAAAAAGTCAAAGTGTAATCAACCTTATCTTGTGATCATGAAAAATTTGTAGTTAAATGCAATATATATTCTTAATGTTTTATCTAATTCTATCCTCTTTGTGATAAACCCAAAAAGACAAAAAAGAAATTGCCCAATAGTATCACTACAATTAACCATTTCTGGTGCGGTTATCAATAGTATTTAAATTATATATATATATATATATATATATATATATATATATATATATATATAAGAATTATATTATGCATTTTAATGTGTATTTTTAGTATATCCTTGCAATTGTAAAAAAATTAGATAATGCAAAGTTTTGTTAATCAAAATTTTTTGGTTAATAATATAAATTTAGACTTAACTAAGCCTTTTAAACATGAATAAATCTACCTAATAATATCCTTACAACATTTTTTAAAGACTTAACAAAATATAAGAATGACTATTTATCAATAATATTTACATTATTTATATAAGAATTATACCATGCATCTTAATGTGTATTTTTTAAGTATACCCCTACAATTGTAAAAAAATTACATAATGCTAATTTTTGTTAATGAAATTTCCTGGTTAATAATATGAATTTAGACTTAACTAAGCCTTTTAAACATGATAAAACTCATGATTAATAAATAAATAAAAACAAAACCAATAGTATCACTTAAATAATAAAATGCAATTTTTTTTCATTGTTTTATTAAATGATATCCATTCCCGTTTAATTTTTAAACATGAATTTAGACTTAAGTAAGCCTTTTAAACATGAATAAACTCATGATTAATAAAGAATAAAAAACAAAACCAATAGTATCACTTAAATAATAAAATGTAATTTTTTTTCATTGTTTTATTAAATTATATCCATTCCCGTAAGACAGCACGGGTTACATACTAGTATATAATAATAGGTGAAACCGAAAGAAACTCAAATTAGAATTTCAAATTAAGGTTCCAATTTTGCGCCATGTGTCTTAAATTATTTATTCTCAAAGTGTTTTATTTCTTAATTTTAGAATCAAATGTGGGACTATATCATAAATATTCATCTAAGTGAGTTATTAAGTACAAAAACCAAAGAGTTTAGAATAAATGAATCGTAAGAGAAAAAAAAAAAGTGCTTCACAATAAAAAAAATTGACAATTTACATTTTATTCCTAATAATATCTTTACATAATTTTTTAAGGAGTTAACAAAATAACTATCAATAGTATTTCAATTATATATATAAGAATTATATTATACATCTTATTTTATATCAATAAAATTATTTATGTATATGCATGAGGTTACAAGTTAGTATTAATTAATAAATCCAAGTCGATTCGGGTTGAGTTTTGGGTCAACCAAGTCAACTCGTTTTTAACAAAGAAAAGTTTTATTTGTGCCGTATGTTCTTTCTTTTTGTCTACATACCCTACATTTCTCTTTTTTTTCTTTAATTCTTTGACTTTTCTTATTTACTTAATCGGTTGCCTTTACTTCTTCTTCTTCTTCTTTTTTTTTTTTTTTTCCTACTTACTGCACATTAAAATTTCTAATCTAGAGTCACTACAAAATTTTTTAGTTTTCACCCTTACGCGACCTATATATCACCCCATTAGAGCATTCACAACTGGGAATTCCAATTCTACTCTATTTTACCATCCCAAAAAGTCACTTTATCATTATACCATACAATTTTACAATACCTCTAGCATCCCAAATTTTATTTTCCTATTCTACTCATTAAAATAATATATCTACATAATAAAATATTTTTTTCATTTTTTATTTTTTTCCAATTTTCTCCTCCACCTTCCCTCAACCTCTATCACCGCGCCTCCACTGCCTAGTCACCACCACCGCGCCTCCACCATGCCCACCATGTCACCATTGCCCACTGCCTACCAAAATCCCACCGGAACAAAAAACCATATTAAAAAAAAAACCCCCACGCCGTAACCCGCGCCTACCAAAGCGTAGAACCCAGACCTCGCCAACCAAGCACGACACAGCAACCCACCCTCTCTGATTCAAACCTTTGTCAAACCCATCGGAGCCATCTCCAGCAAACCCAGCCGGCTGATCCATGCCAATCCAATCCCACCATCAACCGATCCCAACCCACCACCATGCTAGATCAAACCACGAACCCAACCTAGCTCTGGTGCAATCCTTGAACGAGAAAGAGAGATGTGAGATGAGAGAGAGTGAAGACCAAGAGAAAGAGGGACTTTGCAGGGAGTGGGAGATGGAAAGACAGAGTGGGAGTGAGGGAGAGAGGACTAAAGGAGAGAGAGAACTAATGGAATAAAAAACTAATATTTAGCTTTAGAATTGTGCTACAGTGCAATTCTAAAGGTAGAATTGCACTGTAGTAGTATTGCAAAAAAATTTGCAATACTTGAGTTTTGCATTCCCAGCTGCTGAGCACTTTGGGGCTTGAAATGCCAAATGTACCTTACATTTGGCATTTGGCCCTCCAGCTGCAAATGCTCTTATAGTGAAGAAGAGAAAATTTTCCTCTGCAAAACTTTCTTTTTTAACGACTAAAGCCATATTTAGGTTTATTTTTCACTCATTCTCCATATTTCCTTTCTTTTAAATCTTAATTTCATTCATTCAAAAAACTAGTCTATATAAAACCCTAAATTTTCAAATAAACCCTTTTCAAAACCATGCTCTTTTAATACATTTTTTTTTTTTCATAAAATAACATGTTGTTTTCTTGTTTGTGACATGTTTGGAAGCTTTGATTGCATTACATGAATCCATGACCATTGGTTCATAGATTGGGGTTTATTAATGTAATTTCATTTTTTTTAACGTAACTATGACCAAAACCATGTAATTTTTAGATTTTATTTAGGACCACAATGCCTTGTAAAGTTATCTTATATCAAATGTAAAAATTTCAATATAATCAATAAAATGAGTACTTTATTTTATTGCATGGTTTTCTTTTTCTTTTTTTTCCCTAAGATTAAATAAGTAATAGCTCTAATTGTAATAACGTGATCTCACCCATTTACATGAGTTTGGTCCCAATAAAAGTCAATGGACTAAGGTCACAGTCTCTCACACAAGGGAGGATCAATCATTTGAGAATACATTAAATGGAAGAGTCTTACTCAACTCTGCTGCACATGCTTGGACATGCTCTCTCTCCCTACCATTACATCAAGTTTCCTCGTTAGCATTATGCTTAATATGGAAGAACTCATCCTATTTTATAGTTTCAACATTGATGATATATGGTCATTTTTTCTTCATCATGAGCGTTTGTTTTAAGCTTTTCAAATTTCAATATTTCTCTCACACAAACACTAGTCTCTCTTTCCTTCATTTTTCAATCTTTTTTTTTTCTTTTTTTTTTCTTTCAATAATGTTCTCATAGACAACTAAAGCCTGGTGATCGCCTTCACCTTTTCTTCTTTCCTCTAAGGCC
Source organism: Castanea sativa (assembly GCF_040712315.1). Classification (NCBI taxonomy): domain Eukaryota; kingdom Viridiplantae; phylum Streptophyta; class Magnoliopsida; order Fagales; family Fagaceae; genus Castanea; species Castanea sativa. Next base: position 7,798,474 of record NC_134014.1, on the reverse strand, counting down.
CATTTTCTCTTCTTAATCATGCTTTTGCTTACTATTTGAAGAAGATAATGAATGCTTCAATCTTCCTCTTCCATGCCTGCGGTCACCTACTATCTCTCATTACCTTCAACCATTGATAATCTTGACCGTAATTTTTTTTTTTCATCCAAGCTCCAATATTATTAAGGCCAAATCAATTATTGCATATTAGAGCAACCACTCCAGCTTGTAGATAGTCTTTTAACCCAAAAACCCTCCACATTAGTCTTTGTAAAAATGTCTAAATATACACAATGGTTTTGTAAATGAATAGTAACCGTGCATATATACACGGTTACTGTTCACCGTGTAAATAATTTTTTAATTCTTTTTTTCTCTCTCCTCACTCTCTTTTTCTCATTTTCTTTCTCTCCTTACTCTCATGGTTATTCATGTTCACAGTGTTAAAGAAATGAATATTTTATTTGAATAAATGTGTATAATAGACAAACTAATGTGGATGTTTTGTAAAAATAAGTGTGTAAAATAGAAAAAATAAGTTTTAGATGTGTAAGATGAAACAAATTTTGCACACACTAATATGGATGCTTAGGGATTTATATAGGTTAAGAACAATCTAGTGTTATGTTTTTTTGTATATAGACTATAGGCTGTGTGATGTTCCTTTGAACCAGCACATATTGCATAACCTTTGGGTGGCTTATTGATGTCATTAAGTTATTCAATTCTGGTAATTGTGACAATAGTGAACCCTTTTTAAGCACTTCGGTCAATCTTGTGCTTTGTTTAGCTAATAATTGATCACTGTTGCCATTAATCCTTAAGTTTGTGGAGGTACAAGATGGGATGTCTTTGGTAACCTGTGCTTACTTTCAATTAGTGGATTACAGAAATAATAAACACTTGGAGAGTTTTAATTCTGGACCGTCAAAGGCAAAATTTAGTTCCACTATCTCACAATTTGAATATTGAACTACATTCTGTGACTGAACATTATTTGTTTGACGTACAAACCATGCATGGTATCATTCAAAAGTGATGATTTGCAGGCTATACATGAGCTAAAGCAATTCCTCAATCAACAATTCGAAATGAGGATATAATGATCTACACCTAGACTTACTTGCAATCGGAACAAATCATGATAATAAAATCTAGGAATCAACAATTAAGGTTGACTAGAGTGAAAAATAAACCATTAAAAACATATATTGAATAGAAATTTTATTAATCAGGCAAATTGTAAACAATATTAAAACTCAATACCTTAATTAAAAGAAAACAAATCTACTAATAATGTAGTCCAGAACTGAACCAAAGTAGGAAAACAAAAGATTTTAACCAATTACATAAGACAACAAAGCTTAAATATTAAGTAATTCACTTGTAAGAGGAGGGAGGACTTCCCAAATAAGTAAATAATTTCTCCTTAATTCAACTAAAAATAATGATAATAATCAAGTGTTTAGGCCTTAGACTCAAAGAATAGCAGGTTACATCCATAAGGGCCATTTTCTTTTTGTATTCACGTACGTCTACAAATTTGTATATATCTTGCACCAAAGTAGTAATTAAGATTTTTTTTTTATAAGAATTTATTCAACGAAAAAGGAAAACTACATCATATCAACACCATATAGAACAAGTATAAAAGATTCTATAATAAATAAATAAATAAATCACACCTCAGACAGTTCATGCATGCTACCCTAATTAACTAAGAATATAAGAGATTTTATAACTCTATGCATGAACTAAACAATATGTATACATGAGTACTTTTTTTTTTTATAATAAATTAATTGAACTTCATTAAAAAGAATTGAAAGAAAGTACATCATTTAGAAGAGCGTGTTTTAAGAAATAAGGACTTTCTTCACTCTAAGTAACATAATACTCAATAACTTGAACATGTTTTGCCAACAAATCTGCTGGATAATTTCCATTCCTACGGGTATGTGAATACATGAGTACATGTTCAATATACTGGTCATTATCAGAATATTAGACCGAGGCTGAGCCAGAGTAGTCGATCATATTCGGAGCTGGAAGTTGAACTTGGACAACAATGTCACCACCAGTACTGGTAACGCTGCTGCCAGAAGATGTTTGGCAACCAGTACTGCTAGAATAATTGCTCCAATATTTGCATAATGCAGCAATGAGGATTATGAGGCTAATTATTGCTGCAATGATTTTGGCACCCAAAAGAAATTGTTCTTCCCTATTAAAAAAAATCAGAAAAATATTAGAGATTGATAATTATAAGTTTAAAAAATGGTTCAATTGCATACAGATATTTTTAAGGTAATTGTTAATGACCATTTTAAAAAAAATTTAATATTACTTTTATGGAAAATATAAAAAACTGTTTAAAAAAATTAATAATTTTGTTCTTTTATTATAAAAAGTTTTTAAAAATACTTTATAAATCAATGCCCTTAGACTATTCGTTAACATTTTCTATGAAAAAATTTAAACAGCTTTAGTAAATACTGTTAGTACTTACAAATAAGGCGGAGGGTTTGAGACTGTGACAATTATGAAAGTGTCGGGAGGAGGCAGAATCGGAAAGCTAGTAAAATGATGAGTCGGGCATGAAACCTGTCATTGATAATTTGATATGAACTTGCTTGAAGGAAAATGGTCGTGAGTTATATTATATAGACGTTATGACCTCATATGGTCAACAACAACGCAACTTCGTGGAAAGAAAAGGAGTCCGCAGTATCTAATCTGGTGGTATAGCGCTATACCACCAGATACTTGGATTCCAAACCTATGGCTAGCCAACGCTTTGGAATCCAAGTAGCAATGAAAATTGAAAAACCAGCAACTCTTGAATATCTGGAATCTTGATCAAGTGCTTTGTAGTCAACGAAAACCAATCTTAATCTTGATGTGTGCAATACACGTGTGTGAACTAATTAACAAAGTCCTAAGCTATTATAGTGGTGCATGGCGGTGCCGATGTGGACCTAATGATAATTTTTTTGGAAGTTTTTTGGCTTTACTTGTTAGAAAAATATTATAAAGCGAATTAGAAATTGACTTATTTTAAAAAAAATAAAAAAAAATTAAAACTTGACACGTTTATTTGAACATAGAATTAAAGTGGTGAAAATTTGAAAATTATTGAGGCTTGCATAGATTTCATTTCATAATTCATTTTTGTGATTTATGGTTCAGTAACTTTGCGATAATTTTTGTTTACATGTGTTTACATTCTTTTCCGATACAATCTGATTGAATAATTGAAAGAATTCATTCGTGAACCTGTGCAATCTATTGCCGAGTATGTTTAGAAATATTGATAATCTTGTAATCTTTCAACACTGTTTAACCTTGCGTTTAATTTTTTTTTTTTGACGAAAATGTATCATCTAGATGCAGTTTTGATGGTTGGCATTTAATTAATGGGTTATTATTAAGCTTTTCTTTACTTGACTTTTATGTGAAATCTTATCTATAATGTTTGCAAGCCACTTGTTTGGCGTTGGTTTCTGACTTCTGAGTATATGAACGGTTTGATGTATGTGATTCGGATTGCACTATTATACTTAGAATTTTGAGAAAACATGCATGTCGAGAAAGAAGCCATTCTTTTCTTTCGTGAAACCACGAACGATTTGGGAAGAGAATCGAAAAAAATTGCAGTTTGTAGTGATGAGTGTTAGATGGCGTAAGGTGTTGCTGTTGTTAATTTGTAATGTAGAGTTTTTTTTGAAGGGTCTGTAATGTAGAGTTGAATTGCTGTTGTTAATCTGTAATGTAAGTTGAATAATGTACGTAAAGCTTAAACTGTAGGTCGTTTTGTATATAGAGATACTAAACTACAAGTAGCATCTGTACAGTAAAGTTAGTTAGGATTAGAAGACAGGTGTCATGTCTTGATTGGTTAGAAGGTTAGTCAGAGGCAGTTTTTGGTGGTTAGTTAGTTTTACTTCTTTCCCGCTTCTCTCTGTTTTGTATATACACATCAGAGCTAGATTATTGGAATATACATACACATTCATTCACAGGTGGCTTTTTCTCTCTCTCTCTCTCAACTAGTTCCATTGTTGAATCTTGATGCGTGTATGAATTCTAACATTGAGCAATGAGTGATGATGCAAGCCTTGTACCTCATCAGCCCTTGGGTTGATGAAGGAAAAGGAAGAAACAAGTTTCATTAAAAGGTATGATTCTAGACTTCTGTACAATCTTTCTGTGTGCTGGAGTGGTATTGGTAGTGCAATCATTTTTGCCCAGTGTACACCTTGTGTATGTAACCTGTATTATTTAATGGTTTCTTTAAAATAAAAAAAAAAATTGGTGTACAGAGAGTTTGAAATAGGGGATGTGCAATTATATCATCACTCTAATCTTCCACCCAGTCTCAAGAAGTGGCCAAACAACTCCTCACTTTTTTGTCTTAATCTTTGTTGTCTCCACTTAACCCTCAACCTCAACGCGGTAAAATTCGACTTCAAGAACCTACAAACTTTGTTGGAACCAAAGAAAAATGAAAACTACTACATCTACAATATTTTCACAACAAAATTTAAGCGGTAAGTTGTTATTAGATATAATTTAAATTCACAATTGAAATTACTTTTGTTCCATCAATAACATCTTGTCACATAAGATTTATTGTAAAAGTTTTGTGAAACAGGTTTTGAATAGAGCATTTCTGAAGAAGAATTATGCATATAGGTGGATTTTTGACCCGCAAAAAATGGATTAACCCAAACTTGTGTAAGTCCAGGTTGATTCAGGTTGAGTTTTGGGACAACCAAGTCAGTGGGCTAATTAAGGTCGCAATCTCTCACACAGGGGAGGATTAATCATTCGAGAATACACTAAATGTTAGAGTCTTACTGAACTTTGCTACACATGCTTGGACCAGTAGTGGCTCTAGGAATTTTTTTAGGCTAGTCACTAAGAAATTTAAATTATATAATATTTGATAAAGTGATAATTTGAATATTTGCTACGTACAATTGCCAGTCAAGTCAAGTCGTTAATGAGAGCAAAATTGTTGCGACTACAAAGTAAAAAAGAGTAGGACTATCGTCACCATCAAGGAGAATTCACAACTACAATATTTTTCTTGGTACCATTTTTTTTAAGGAAAAATGAAATTAGAGATTACTTTATTGAATAGGCTGAACAAGCTACAAATTTGAATGATTAGTGATTTTTATCTTTTTGTTGAATAATTTGTTCACTTATTGTTGTTTGGTTTATGTTTGTTGTTATTTAAGCTAATATTTATTGTTGTTATTTAAGCTTTATTCTTTTATTTATAAAAGAGATTAAAGATTATGTTTGGGGGTAGAATTAATTTTGGAGTAATGCTCTGTTCATAACATTTTTACAATAAGTCTTATGCAAAAAACTGTTATTGGTGGGTAAAAAATAATATTAGTATTGGTGTCAAATTAGAATCAATAACAGCTTCCATATTGGATTTGTTGTAAAATTATTATGAAAATGTTGTAAATGTAGCATTACTCTTATTTTTGTTGAACCCAATTTTTTGTAATTTTCAAGTTAAGGTGTTCAACAATTTTATTAGGGTGGTCACAATAAATTTGTTTAGCATATAATATTTTTTTTTGACAAGTGTATATATACATTTTTTTTGCAAGTTAATGTGACCACCCTGACTTGCATGTGAAGCTGCCAATGGCTTGGACATACTCTCTCTCCCTTCCGGTACATCAAGTTTGCCTCTTTAACATTATGCTTAATATGGAAGAACTCATCTTATTTTATAGTTTCAACATTGATGATATATGGTCATTAGTTCTTCATCGGGAAGTGTTTATTTCAGCTTTTCAAATTTCAATATTTCTCTCACACAAACGCTCTGTCTTTCCTATATTTTTCAATCTTATTTTTTTTTCTTTCAATAATCTCTTCATAGGCAACTAAAGCCTGGTGAGGGCCTTCGCCTTTTATTCTTTCCTCTAAGGCCCATTTTCTCTTCTTAATCATGCTTTTTTGCTTGGTATTTGAAGGAGATAACGCATGCTTTGATCTTCCTCTGCTATGCCCGTCACCTACTATCTCTCATTACATTCAGCCATCGACGATTTTGATGTTATTTTATTTTTTATTTTTTCATCCAAACCCCAATAATATTAAGGCCAAATTAGTTATTGCATATTAGGGATATAGGTCAAGAACAATCTAGTGTTATGTTTTTAGTACAATGTACAGTATCAGCACATATAGCATAACTTTTGGTTGGCTTATTAATGCCATTAAGTTATTCAATTGTGGTAATTGCAATATAAACCCTGTGTATGCAAGATTAAGGTTTTTAAAACACTTTGGACAATCTCGTTCTTTGTTTGGCTAATGCTTGATCTCTGTCATCATTAAGCCTTAAGTTAGTGAGAGCATAAAATGGAATGTCTACAGTGAGCCGTTAAAGGCAACGTGGACTCGGGTTTGGATACTTAGAGTCCCTACCAAGGTAAAGGTCTTCATAAGGAGAGCATTTCAAAATGTGCTATTACATTTCTGCCCACAAAACAAACCTATTTGCAAAGCATATCGTCCCTACCTTCTCTTGTGAGCTTTGCATGGAAAATGTAGAGATCGTTACCCATGCTCATTTGAGACTCGTGAAGTCAATGCATTAGAGTGACACTCAGAATGCTTGAAGGATGGTGCTACAAAGGATAAAATACACGTCCTTTGTCCTGAGAAAGCACTTGAAGTTGATTAAGATCTGGGTGTACAACAATTGGAGGTGGAATGAATCTTTCTTTCTTTTTTTGTTAAAAATATATGGTCAAAGGAGCCCGAGTGACCAGTATGGCTTCCTTACTTGCGCTGACCAGACTGTGGCAAGAAAAAGGAAATTGCTTCAATCCTAGGATTGTTTTCCAATTCTTGATAGAGCTTTCCAACCCACCCGCCTACCCACCCAACCCACTTGTACCCGACCTACTTCCACCCGATTTGACTGCTCCGGCGGTCGGACGTGGTTCTCGAGCTCCAAAACCCAACACTGGTGGGTCGGTTTTGAGTCCCCTCCTTCAAAACTTGTGAAACTCAACCATCTCGTAGACATCAGATTATGGCGATTTCTCAAGCTTTTCGATGAGTTTTTCAGCTTGATTTGACAAATTTCAGTGACCAAAACAATCAGATCCAGCATAGATACACCAGATCTGGCGATTCTCAGCATGATTTGGGGGAAAAATCATCAGATTTGATGAAATCTCTGCCAGATCCAGCTAGATCTCATTGGATCTTGAACGGATCAGGTGAGATCTCACAGATTTTTGCCGTTTTTCGGTGGTTTTCGGCGGGTTTTAGCTTCACCCGAAACCGATGCCCACCCGACGGAAAATCGACCCTTGAAACTAGACCCTCTTACGAGTTGGTTGTGGGTTAGGCACCTACCTACCTGATCTCTTATGGGTCGGTTGCGGGTTGGACACAAACTTGACCTGTGGACAACCCTAATTGTAGGAGTAGGCCACCTGCTACAGTGTTATGAAGCATGCTAGAAGCTTTTGCGATAGCATTTTTTCATGGTGTCTGAGTCATTGTAAGAAAGCATCACATAAACTTGCCTTTGAGGTAGAGGAAACTTTATTTGGATCCACCATGCGATTACTGCTTACTCCTTAGTGTGAGAGAGAATAGTTAGAAACGTATAAAGGTATTAAAAAAAATTAAAATCAAAGGCTTTTAACTTTAATCTTAATTGTTATCTCAAAAAAAAAAAAAACTTTAATCTTAATGGTTAAAAAACTACTATTACTCAATGCAATAACCATAACCAATGTATTAGATCACATAAACTTGCCTTTGAGGTGGAGGAAACTTTATTTGGATCCACCATGCGATTATTGCTCACTCCTTAGTGTGAGAGAGAATAGTTAGAAAAGTATATAAAGGTATTAAAAAAAAAAATCAAAGGCTTTTAACTTTAATCTTAATTGTTATTTCAAAAAAAAAAACTTTAATCTTAATTGTTAAAAAAATTATAATCTTAATTGTTAGAAAACTATAATCTTAATTGTTTAAAAACTACTATTACACAATGCAATAACCACAACCAATGTACTAGATCACATAAACTTGCCTTTTGAAGTGGAGGAAACTTTATTTGGACCCACTGTGAGATTACCCCTTTTTCTTTAGTGTGAGAGAGAATAGTTAAAAAAGTATAGAAGTATAAAAAATAAAAATCAAAGGCTTTTAACTTTAATCTTAATTGATAAAAAACTACTATTGCACAATGCAATAACCATAACCAATGTACTAGATCTCAATTCAACGATACTCCCCCTTCATAGAGTTTAAAATTTTAAATAGTAAACTCTTTCAAAAACATAATACAATGCACTATCAATTTTCTTTAAAAAAAGAAAAAAGAAAAAAAAAAGAGCTGACATGGTAGTGCTACGGCTGACGTATAAATATATATATTTTTTTAATCTCTAAGCAGGGCCCAAGCCCAAGACCAAGACTGAATAACTTGAACCCAAAAGGTTAAAGCCCAAAATCCCAAATGCTATACTAACCTCATGGAGTGAGAAGTCTGGTGTTGTTGAAAGAACCTGAAACATTGCCAATGAATCCTCTCTCAACTATTACCTCTCTGTTTCCTATATTTTTTTAACAAAATGACAGGTCAAAGAGTTACTATAGCTTCTATTTCATCTATCTCACAGTTCTCTTCCTCCTTCAAGATCATTGCCTCATTCATATCTCGTAACAAGTTCTTTCTTAATTGATTTTGAAAGGGTTATCTCTTGTAGCTACTAGCTGGCCAATTTTTCGTTATCAGCTACCTGATATTCTTACTGCTTGCTTCTTATCCTCATTACGCTCCATCACCTACGAGTTTAGTGATAATTAGTAATGATGAGCTGATAAAATTGTGCTATCGTGAAAACAAATATCCATGACCCACGGATTCGATCACAACGAATTCCTCATCTAAGGTGTAGGCTTGTAGTTCGCACGGGGATCTCAATTTATTCGCATCTTATTTGGTAGTAGTTGCATACTCCAAATGACCTGTCCATAACTTTCTTTCTCCCTCTATCTTGCTTTTTTCACCGATAAAAATCATATCTCTCATTTCTGTGTTTGATTTTATGTTTCATCAATAATTTTAATAGACCACATGTAATTATTTTTTATTTTTAACTTTGTTTCACCACAAAAAAATAAATAAATAAATAAATAAAAAGAAGAAAAAAATTGGGGTTTTCCGTAGTGATTATAATATAAGAAAATCAAAATTAATACATAGTGGAGTATAAAATGGAAACTGGGGAAAAAGATTTGTACTCCTCCCCGATGCTCTCCGTTTTCTTCTGCATCACTATTCTTTTTTTGTTTTTTGGATATTTCAATAGTTACAATCTACAACCCTTAATGTTAATATTCCAATTTTTTAAGATCCACAAAGAAATTTTTGAAAAACTGAAATCGACAGAGTTGATATCAGTCCATGATCTGAATTGCATCCAAAAGTGTGAGATTTTCATTTTAATCAACATATTCTTTCAAGGTACCAAAAATCTAAACTTTCAAGTCATCTTCGTAACTTTCAATTTTCTTGGTTCATGCCTAGAAGAATATTCGCATAACAAAAGCAACTTTTTGTCTACCATAATTTTTCTTTAATAAACCATCAAGTCATCTAATTTCTTTTCTTTTTTGGGTTTGTGTTTTCGGCCACTCTAATGGTCCGTTTGAATTGAGGGAGAGGGAGAGAGAGAAGGAGGGGAAGTGAAGTAGAGTAGAGTAAATTTAGCACAAAATTAGTTTATTTTTAGTCTACTCTACTCTATTCCCCTCTACTCTCCCTTCTTTTCCCTTCTATTCAAACAGGCCATAAGAGTTTAAATCCTCATTATGTTTCTGTCTACCATGATTTTTCTTTAATAAACCATCATGACCACTGATTGGGCCATTTTCTTTTTTATATTTACTTCTACATGTATATATCCATTTATTTTTTGAAAGCCATATAATTGTATTCATTAACTGCTAAACCTCAATACTATCAGATAAGAGTTGAGCCTGTAAAACAGACTAGCCAAATACAATAAGGAGAATAAATGGATTTTGCATATCTTGCTAGTACTTGCTGGTTGCCACCACGACGTGTTATGTAACAGTTTATAGTGTTGAAATCTTTGCAGCAACAGTCGAGCTATTGATGAACCAAATTCCCACACCACGAAGAATCCTCCTGACTTGACTGAAGTGCAGAGTAATAAGATTTGTTTTGAATTTTAATAAGAATTTATTCAATGAAGAAGGGAATTACAAGTTTACAACAAAACATATCAACACGATATATAACAAACATGAAAGCTGTGCAAAGCTCACACCATGCATGGTACCCTATTTAACTATGCATAACCAAAAAAAAAAAAAAAGTATTACCAACATAAACAGAGCATGGAAACTCCGTTTGATGCGAGATTTTACTGTATGCATGAACTAAAAATTATGTACATGTGTCATGTGCGGTATATTTGTCATTATCAGACCGAGGCTAAGGCAAAGTCGGTCATATTCAGAGTTGGAGGTTGAACTTGGATAACAACGTCACCACCGGTACTGGTAACGCTGCTGCTGAGAACTGTTTGGCCGCCGTTGCTGAAATAATTACTGATCCAATACTTGTATAGTGCAGCGATGAGAATCACGAGGCTAATTATTGCTGCAGCGATTTTGACGCCCAGAAGAAACTGTATTTCTTCCCTGTTAAAAAAGAGAAAAATATTAGAGATTTATCATTCAGAAAAAGTCGAACAACAACTTTAGTAGCGATATCAATGTTAGTACGTGATCACAGGCGGAGGGTTTGCGATTGTGACAGTGAAAGTGGTCGAAGGAGGCGGAACTGGAAGGTTTGAAAATGGTTTAGGTCCGAAACCTGTCATTGATAATTTGTTATGAAGAGGAGGAAAATATATTCGAACACGAACTTGCAGAAGTTTTGGACAAGAGAAGGCTGTATATATACCACAAATTAATAGGGTCGGTTTTAGTATAACACTTTATAAATAACACCTTCGTGGAAACTGGAAAGAATTCCCGTCTCGTCGGTTATTTTGGACTATAATCCACAAAAAAAGGTGTATTTTTTCCAACAGTAGGTGGATGTCAATTTTTTCCATGTGGATTCTTTTCTTTTTTCTTTTTGCTGAAATTCAAAGAGGATTCTTGGACATTACGTACGTAAACGCGAAAACTGAAATGGAGTTTTTTTTATGTATTTAAATATGACGTCAAAAAATTAAATATTTCTTAAATTCTATTATTTTGTTTTAAATGTAAAATTATTATTAATTAACATAAACTATACAGTATTTGTTTTAAGAAAGTTTATAAACATAAAAAATTTGACAAAACTTTTTACACTTGTTAATATAGTAGATTGATAGTGATAAGTAAAAGAGTGATATACATCCACCTATTGTGAAAAATGCTGTGAATTTTTTTTTGTATTGCTCTTTTTATTTTTGAAGTGCTACATTCATAATATTTTTTACAAAAAATTTCAAGTGTTAAGTTATTACTGGTTCTAATATGAATCCACTATTGAAGTTATTTTTTTGCCATCAATAATAGCCTGTAACAACTTGCTACTTAGAATTTATTGTAAAAATATTATGGACGTAGCATTTCTCTTTCTTTTTTTTTTCTTTTTTTTCATTTGATAAAAATATTATTTTATTTATTGGCTAATATTTGTGCTTAATTAATTGAAGAAAAAACTCTATTGATTAAATTTTGGGTCTTTCTTTACTTAGAGCATCCACAATAGTGGTGCTAAAAAGCTATTTTTAGCACCACTATACACAAAAAATGCACTACAATAGTGGTGCTATAGGTAAATATTTTACCTATCTTGCTACAGTGCACAACTATGGGTCCGTTTGGATAGAGCTTATTGCTGAAAACTGAAAACTGAAAACACTGTACCAAAATAATTTTTAAATATGTAAATAGTACCATGGGACTCATTTTTAATAAAAAAATTTCTGTAAAGTGAAGTTTGTGGGTCCCATGAACAGTACATGGGACCCACAAATGTGCTGAAAGTCAACAAAATGCGGCTACTGTTCATGCACAGTACATGAACAGTAGCCTTGTCCCCCTTGACCCGTGCTGCAGCAGCAGAAGAAGAAAAAAAAAAAAAAAAAACAGAAAACTAAGACGCAGACGCAGAAACGCTGTATCCAAACCAAGCCTATATATAGCTATGGATTGTAGCTGAAAGCTAAAAAAAAAATTAATTAATTTTTTATTCTACATTTGATTAAAATAATATTTTTTTTTGTTTTTTTTTTTCCTGTTTCTTTTCTTCTCAGAACTCTCAACTCTCTCTCAACTTTCAGACCTCTCACAACTTGCACCTCTCTCTCACCACCTCCAGCACAACAACCCCCCCCCCCCACCACCACTACATCAGTTACAAATCCAACCATACCCACACTCATCAAACTCACCACCACTAATATCAATCACCACCTCCACCACCACGGCAACCCCCACCACCACCACATTAGTCACAAACCCAACCACATCCACACTCATCAAAACCACCACTACCAGGAAAAAGAAGAAGAAGAAGCAGATATCAACAAAACCCATGGCCAAAACATCACCAAAACCCACGGCCAAAATCCATCACTGAGAGAGCCATAACCCATGAACTAAGCGGACTAAGCGGACTTGAGAGACCCACGAGCTAGAGGAGAGAGCTGGACTTGAGAGACCAACGACAGATCCACCCACAGAGAGAAGACAAAGGTCTAGCTTTGTCAAGTGGGTTGCGTGGGTTGCGTGGGCTGTGATGGTGATGAGTTGCAATGGCCTGTGATGGTGGTGGGTTGCAGTGGCCTGTGACAGTGGTCCAGCCATGGTGGCTTGGTGATGGTGTTCCACCATGGGTTTTGGGTTTGAAGGGGAGAGAGCAGAACAAAAGAGAGAAGGAAGAGAGAGAGATTGAAATGAAATAATGAGAGAGAGAAGAAAAATCAACCAATAAAATCGACAATAGTGGTGGTTGTAGGTGTGGTTGTGGCTGATGGTGGAGGTATTTGTTGTGGATGCTATTATTATTATTCTAATGAGTTATTTGTATTATTTTAATCAAATAGCTAAAAATATAGATCCATTGATGTTGGGTGTGAAGAGGTAAAATAGATAAAATTGATTTTGTAGGTGCTAAATATCTAAATTTTTAGCTACATTACTGTGGATGCTCATAAACCTTAAGCAACTGCATCAATTGTTTATAATAATGTAGAGCCTGGATGAGAAACCATAGAGCATGCATATACCTGTACCTGTTATCATCTCGTTTTTTTATGATTCTTTTTTTTTTTTTTTTTTTTGTGGTGATTCATATGCATACAAAATGGACAAATTGTGACAAAAAATGTATGAATTCTTATGGTACTCGTTATGTTTTGAGTTGACATGTGCAAAGACGTACGAATGCACCCTTCGTCTTGGTATTCTTGTGGTAGACCGTAGACTGGTATCACATGGAAATTTTAGAGCACATCTCCATCACAATTGCTATCTTTTTTACTTTTTTTATTCAGCCGATTATATATATTTTGAGACACTGGCGGCTCCACCACCCTCACTTGTCAAAAAAAAAAAAAATTATATAAATAATTATTTTAAATTAATATGTTCTGTGACTACTTTAATTTGAAAATTTGTATATATGTACTTTATATAAATATATTATTTACTAAATTAATCTATTTTGATCACTCTAATAAAAATTTTGAACATTTGTACTTGAGACTCATAATAATTTGAGTTCAATAAATATAAAAGTAATGTTACATCCATAATATTTTCACAATAGTTTCACAATAAATCTTATGTGGTAAGCTGTTACTAATTCTAATTCGAGTTTAATATTGGCATGTTTTACCCACCAATAACAGGCTAACAATTTGTTGCATAAGATTTGTTATGAAATTATTGTGGTCACTTTATTATTCTTATATCGGCATTTTTAATTTGCACTTTATCTTTTATTAGTCTATTTTTTTATTCTCTTTGTTAGTACAAAAAAATTGTAATATTTCGTGTATTTGTGTGTGTGTGTGTGTTTTTTTTCCTGTAACGTTGATATGTTCAAATTGTCACTTTATTAAATTTTATATAATTTAAGTTTCTTAATGACCATCTTAAAAAAAATTCCTAAAACCGCCACTGACATCCTTTGCAAAGTCGGATTTGTATTCACTTTGACTTATGGTACTCTTGTACTTAAAGCCATAAGCAGAAGTGAATTTAAGGCTGTATTTCGTGGTAAAATATTTTAGACAAATAATTTCAGCATTTTTCAAGGTTTTTTTATTGTAAAATTTTGGTCAAATCTGAAAATATTTTTAGCTAATTGAAAAATTTGTGTGTAAAAATTGTAAAATGTTTTATTAAAAAAATTTCAAAAATATATATTTTTTAATAGAAACCACATTATTTCTCTCATTTCACACACACATACCCCCTTCTCTTCTCTCTTTTGGCTCATAGAAACACATATAAACCTAGTCATTGGCACTGTGGTGATCAGTAGTGATCACCGGTACTAGGAGGCGGCACGAAGGCTTGCAAGTTTGCAATCAACACAAAGGTTGTGCAAAAGGGAAGTATTAAAACTATGTATTTAAATGATTAAATTTATCATTTTTGAATAGCTTAAACTTTTTAGAGAATCGATAATTTAACAGAGACCCTACTAAGATAAGGTCTTCATATGAAGAGCATTTCACAATATACTATTACATTACTACCCACAAAAACAGACCTGTTTGCAAAGCATATCATCCTACCTTTCTCTTGTGACCTTCGTAAGTAAGAAGTGGAGATCGCTTCCCATGCTCATTTGATACTCGTGAGGTCAATGCATTGGAGTGACACGAACGATTGAAGGATGGTGCTACAAAGGATAAATATATAAGAATAGACGTCCTTTGACTTGTAAGAAGCACTTGAAGTTGCCAAGATATGGGTTGGAGGTGGAATGTGAATCACGCACAAGCTAATTGTTGTGCCTTTTTTTTGTGGTTAAAAATTGTTGTGCTTCAATCCTAGGACTATCTCTATTCTGGGAGTAGGCCACCTGATACAGTATTGTGGAGATGCTAGCTAGAAGCTTTTGCTATGTTTTTTTTTTCAAAAATTCTATGACCATATAAAAAACTATGACTTTTGTCACAACTATTTATAGGGGCGCCCCAAAATTTTCAAATTTCCCTTAGGATATAAAAAATTGACATGGGCCCTCCCAAAATTAATATCCCCCCCCCAAAAAAAAATATTTCAACAATCTTTCTAGAGTTCTAGTCCAATACAACTTCAAATAAAGGAACAACCTTGGCCCACATCCAGCCCCAAATCCCTAATAAAACAAAAAAATTTCTCCTCTAAACTAAGCACACTTCTAGCCCAGCCCAACCCCAAATGTAAAATACCTAATCAAACAAAACAAAAGTAGCTTCAATCCTAATCGTTAGAAAAAAAGGAGAAAACAATCTGTCACGCCTATGCCTTGTTTTTTTTCCCCCCTTCTCGGTTCTCAATTCATGTCTCCAATAGTGTCACGCCTCTCCTTAGAAACAATCTCCTCAGTTCTCGCCATGAGGCTGCAGCCTCCACTAGCATGCTGACTTGTTCATCATCTCAACCTCAAGCCCTCACACCTCAATTCCTCAAGGTATCTCACTCTCATCCCACTTCTCTCTCTTTTTCTCTACAACTGAACTAAATACTGAAGTCTAAATAGCAGAATATAAATATCAAATATGTGTATGTGAATAAGCGATATCCCTTTGCCAGCAAAACAATTTATGCTTATTTGACTTTGTATTTTTGTGTTTATTGTTATTGTATTCTTTATTCTTGGCCCACTGACTCTATGACTTAGCCTTTTGGCTTTTGTGTTGTTTGTCTCTTGAGTGGGGGCAGGGTGGGGTTTGCATTGTGTAGTTGGGTAGTAAAGTAAGTAAATTATAAATGAAAAAAAAAAAAAATAATCTATGGAAGGCAATTGGGCTGAGGCCCGTGAGTTTGTGTATATTTTTTTCAGTCATTACATTATGCAGGTAGTGGGGTGTTGTTAATTTATTTGGTTTATGTTGTTTGTTTATACTTTTGATTGATTTTTTGATTTAATTTTTTTTATCATAAAAGGTTATTACTTAACTAAAGGTGTATTTATATTATTATTCATGTAAGAATGAATTTTATAAGATAATTTATTATATCTCTCTCCCAAGTTAGTTTATCATTTTTTAGATTGATTTTTTTTTTATTGAAATTAGGTGCCAAATAATGAGCAAACGACAAACAATTGATGCATTCTTTAAGAAAAAAGATATTAGTCATTGTCGGAGGTTCTTTTTACGTTTCTTGTACCTTAGACACGCGTTTTGATGTTATTGAACAATGTTTAGTCTAGGCTTTTTTCTAAGAAGGAAGTTGGGCCTGGCGCTCCGCAGAATGGGCTCCAAAGTACCATTCTGCCGCTGCCAGTTTGTGCGCAAACATTGAGTGCAAGTCTAAGGGAGGATGTTGCAAAGTGGACTTATTCCTTATTTCTGCCGCAGAAGGAACTTTTCTCCAGTTTCTACAGCAGGTCTAACTTTTCTATTGTGCAGTAAAACTGTCTGCGATACAGTAAAACCGTTTGCAATAAAGCCTTCTACTATGCAATAAAGCTGTCTGCTGTGCATTAATGCCGTTTGCTGTAAAGCCTTCTATTGTGCAATAAAGCTGTCTGCTATGCATTAAAGCTGTCTACTATAAAGCTGTCTGCTGTGCAATAAAGTTGTCTGTTGTGCATTAAAACCTTCTACCATGTAGTAAAGCCTTCTGAGTGGGCATGTCCTCTGTTTCATCTGTAGAAAGAACTTTTCTCTAATTTTTGCCGTAGGTCTAACTTTTCTATTGTGCAGTAAAACTATTTGCAGTGCAATAAAGCTTTCTGCTGTGCACTAAAGCTTTTTGCTGTGCGATAAAACTTTCTGCCATGTATTAAAGCCTTTTACGGTGCAATAAAGTCTTCTACCATGCAATAAAGCTGCCTACCGTGCAATAAAACCTTTCGCAATGTGAATGACTACTCTTCATTTTTTACGGTAGAAATACTTCTCTACATCCTACACATAAACAAATCTAAAACCCAAGGGAAATACCAATTGAGCAAACGTTAGGTTACATGAGTTAGCATATTCTCAAATATATACATACATATTTATGTAAATATACTTATACATATGCATATATACATCTATAAAATATATTATGCAGAACATAAGAAACAAGTTATATGTATAAATATATTTAAGGTAGGATAATGAGTCAAAAGTAAAACATGTAACAACAAATAAAGAAGAAAGCTTCAGCAGGAAAGGTTCAGCTAGTATAATAGCTAACACGGTAAATACAATAAAAATGTGCTATAGCAGAATAACTAGTTCTGCGAGTAGAGATACCATAGTAGGACAACTGATGCAGCAAACGTGATAAAAACTTGCTACCGTAGAATGACTAAATACAGCAGATATAAGTTATAATGAGAGAAATCAAATATATTTGCAATTGAAATCAAGTATTGAATTTTTCCATAGAATAAGTAAACCAAAAAGGAACCCAAACCCCAACTTGAACAACCTTGTCATAGACTCCTGCCATCAAAGTTGTGTATTTTGGAGAATAGGCCTAAATAACTACTAGCTATTACTTTTTGAAGACTTCAAATAGTGGGTTTGCTAAGAGGGAGGGAAAAGATGGTCTATTGATGCATGCCCCTATTCCTGCCGTGTTTTCTCTCTTCTTTTTACCACTTTCTTTCTTTCCCTTCGTTCCTTTTTTTTTTACTCTTAGTTTTCTTACTACTCTCTTGCCGTGTGTTGTTTTTCTCACTTGGGTCTTTTTCCTTAAGTGCTTCCTTTATTGGGTCTCCATTCCTCTCATCCGGTCCCCCTTTTCTCATCCATAGCTACCTCCTTTTATAGTGAGCTAATTTAATGAAATTTCTCCCTTTTACCCTTAGGGCTTTACCAATTGTTTTTGGTTTGTTGGGGGCATCCATTCAAGACTACCCATCGACCCATTGGTTGCCCCGACCACTGCCATTGCTCAGTTTGTTTGCTGCACCACTACTCATTTCAAGACAAAATTCACTTTTGCTTGTTCTTACTGTACACCTCTATTTCTAGGTTCAAATGAGTAAGGATTGGGCTACCTCACTACTTAGCTCTGTGGCACGCATCAAATAGTCTTAACCATTTACTACTTTTTTTGCGTAAGATACTATCCCAGCAAGGTATACTCCCAAAAGAAGTTATGGCAGGAAACTAAATATAGACCCACTTTTCCCCTCACCACTAAACCACACCCTCCGAATCTCTTTGACTGTGGGCCAACCTCCCTTGTATTGGTTGGGTACAAGTTGGTGGTGTTCCGGCCCTTCTGAGCTTGCTCCACTATCCTTTGTTTTTGTCTTCTTTTGTTCCCACGTCGTTTCTTCCGTAGCAGATTAGCTTTGTTTCGTTCTGCTGCGTGTTTTTTGTCTTATTTCTTCATGCATTTCCTGCTGCATTTGTCATTTCCTTTGGTTTGACTTTCTTTCCTTCATGTGATTCCTGCTGCTGACACTTCCTGCTGTTCCTTTTTTTTTTCATCTTGCTTCTTCATATTAGCTTTCACGCCTATCTTCTTTATCCAAAAGGATTTGGACCTTTGTGGGCCAAATAATATTGATTGAATCAAAAGGGTCTTGGGCCCAATCTGCCAAAGCCATTCTGTCAGAGAACTGTATTCTATGGCAAAGCTGTATTCTAGGGCAGATTTGTATTCTGCTGCAGATCACTTTCCCTTGCATTTCTTCCTTTGGACCTCTCTTGCT
Source organism: Castanea sativa (assembly GCF_040712315.1). NCBI lineage: Eukaryota > Viridiplantae > Streptophyta > Magnoliopsida > Fagales > Fagaceae > Castanea > Castanea sativa. Next base: position 7,779,570 of record NC_134014.1, on the reverse strand, counting down.
CTTTGGTCTTCTTGGTGGGCTTTTGGGCCTTGTGTTTCATTGGGCTTTCCTTCGTATAGGCTTTTGCGTCTTGCAACTTATTGGACTTTCTTCCTCATAGGCTTTTGGGTATGGATTTGCAAAAATGGACATCAACAGTCATTTAGAACTTAGGACATTTGTAGAAACAAATGTTGATACTTCAATTCCTAATGAACGTCCCTCCAAATGTTCAAGAATTCAATCTAAAGGGATAGACTGTGATCTAGGATCACGTAAACAAATATATGAATTTCCTGTCAATGAACAAGATGAAATTCAACGTGCTTATCTCATAGTCGGTCTATATCAACCTAAAAACATAGAGTATCCATACAAAGGACTGAAAAACCATTGTCACAGTTTTCAATCTTCGTGGTTTGAATCACATTCAAATTGGTTGGAATACTCACCTTCAAGGGATGCAATCTATTGTCTAACTTGCTACCTTTTTGGTAAGAAACCAACTGGTTCAGATGCATTCACTGAAAAATGTTTTAATAATTGGAAAAAAGTGAAGGATGGAATGAATTGTTCTTTATTTGGTCATGACAAGAAAGATCCAAATACGCCACATATAATTGATGTGAAATGTTGTGAGGATCTAATGAATTATTCAGGACATATTGACAAGCTAGTTGAGAAACAAACATCAAAAGAAATAGAGAATAATCAATTGCGGCTTAAGACCTCAATAGAGTGTGCTCAATGGCTAGCATTCCAAGCTTGTGCTTTTAGAGATCATGATGAAAGCCTTGATTCAAAAAATCGAGGCAACTTTATAAAATTGATAAAACACGCATCAACTTTCAATGAAAATGTAGCTAAAGTTGTCTTGGAAAATGCTCCACGGAATGCCAAATATACGTCACCCACAATTCAAAAGGAGATTTTGCATATTCTAGCAAGTAAAGTGCGAAATGCTATTCATTAAGAAATTGGGGATGCAAAATTTTGCATTCTAGTTGATGAAGCTCAAGATGAGTCAAAGAGAGAGAAAATGGCCATTATTTTGAGGTTTGTTGGTAAAGAAGGTTTCATTAAAGAGCATTTTTTTTTTTCAAGTTGTGCATGTTAGAGACACTATTGCATTGACCTTAAAGAATGAGATATGTGCTGTCCTTTCTCGTTACAACCTTCACATTGAAAATATTCGAAGTCAAGGATATGATGGAGCTACTGATATGCGTGGTGAATGGAATGGATTACAAGCTCTGTTTCTTAAAGATTGCCCATATGCTTATTATGTACATTGCATGGCTCATAGGTTGCAATTAGCTCTAGTTACAGCATCTAGAGAAGTAAAAGATGTTCGTTAATTCTTTGATCATTTGATTCATATTATCAATATTGTTGTTGGCTCTAGTAAGCGTAATGATGAATTGCAATATACTCAAGCGGAACAAGTTGAGAATATGATTGCTTCTAATGAAATTGAGACTGGAAGAGACGCAAACCAGATTGGTACTTTGCAATGAGCTAGATATACTGGATGGTGATCTCATTTTCAATCTATTTCTAGTTTGATAAAAATGTTTGATGCTACTTGCAAAGTTATCAGCACTATCTCTGAGGAAGGGGCTAACTATAAACAACGCAATGATGCTGAGGGAGCTTATCAGGTATTAGCATCATTTGAATTTATTTTAATCTTGCATTTGATGAAAGAGATAAAGGGAATTACTAATATTCTTTGTCAAGCTTTGCAACAACATTCTTAAGACCTTTTAAATGCCATGCATTTAGGCTGTGTTTGTTTTGGGTGTAAATGATTTTCAGAAAATATTTTACACCCGGGTCCATGTTTGGCACCACCTGAAAATAAAGTCAAACTGAAAATAGAATTCAGTTTGACCGAAAAAATGCTTGTGAAGCCATAAAATCATTTCCCTTCCTATTTTACCTTTAAATGCTTTCCAGAATTACTTGCTCCTCACACACTCCTCTCACACACGCACCAACCTCACTTTAGCTCCAGCCCACGCACCAACCTTAACTCTCCACGCAGTCCGACGCCAAGCTCCGGCCACTCCAGCCAAGCCAAGGTCAGCCCAGATCGTGCCGCCCCCACCTCTGCTCAAATCACGCCGCACCACCGAGATCGCATTCCAGCACTGGCTTGTTTGCACTGGCTCATTCGCACTGAGATCGCACCCCAGCCGTCCTTTGTTGAGCTCCGATCTTGACAGCCAACTGTAGGCCGTGCTCCAACGTCGCCGCCATCTAGATCGAAGCCTTGCATCTTGTTCTCGTCGCCGCTGCTGAAGATCGTAGCTGCCGCTGAAGATCGATCTCTCTTTCCCTCAATCTCTCAATCTTTCTCTATTTTATCTCTGATTTTTTTTTTTTTGTTTTTGTTTTTGTTGTTGTTGTTGTGATGGTATGGGTGCTGGTGTGTGGGTGTTGTGGATTTTGATATAAATTTTGTTTGGAAGTTGAGAAAATGACCGAGAAAATGTGAGAAACTAGTAGAAAATTCGCATTTTCAAAATGTTGTCAAACACTTGAAATTAGTTTCTAATATAATTTCGTGAGCAACATGAAATTGATATTCCTAATATGAATGCTCGTTACACTAAAGCTCGAGGTAGATATCGTCGTCAAGATGAAGATTTAACAATGGAACATCATTTTAGAATTGACATATTTACAGTTGAAATAGACTTTCAATTGCAAGAATTGAAAAGAAGATTTTGTGAGCTAACAACGGAACTTGTCATTCTTAGTTCAGCTTTAAATCCCAAGGATGCTTTTAGATTATTCTAAATTGTTGATATATGCAATTTCGTTAAGAAATATTATCCTCAAGATTTCACTGAACAAGAACAAGAACTTTTGGAGTCTCAATTGCAACATTATGAGCTTGATGTGACAAAACATCCAGATTTTCAAAATATGAGTAAAATTTCTGAACTATGTAGGGGATTAAAAATTTCAGGAAAGTCTTAAAATCTAATTTTTGATTGATAGACTTATTCATCTTGTGTTGACCCTTCCAGTTTCTACAGCAACTACAAAACAAGTTTTTTCACCTATGAAGTTGTTAAAAACAAGATTTCGCAATAGAATGGATGATGTGCTTTTGGCAAATAATATGATAGTTTATATAGAGAAGGAAATTGAAGGGAATTTTGTTGTAAAGATGATAATGGATGAATTTTATTCCATGAAAAATCATCGTCAGACATGATTTGATGTGAATGTTCTTTTTTGTGTGTCTACATTGAACTAGATAATTTTTCATGTCCATTAACGTACAAGAATATGATGATATATGAAAGTTGATAATTTTGTATTTAATAGACTTATGAATTATATTTAGTATATCTCTACTACAACCCCCCAAGTAATTGATCCTGGCTACGCCCTTGACTGTCCACATGACAATTTATGAGTAACAAATTTGTGTGAAAATGATAGACAACTAGTTATAATCAGTCGTGTAAGATAGCTTAGACAAAAATTGTAATTTTTATGTGATATTAGAATTATTCCCATTTTTCATGGTGTCCAAGTCGTTGTAATATAGAATTATGGAGATTTGCCTTTGAGGTGAATTGTAACAAGGATGCAGTCTTTTCTTTCTTGGGTACCCTAATTTGGATCCGCCATGCAATTACCCTCAGTATGAAATATATAGAATAGTTAGAAAAGTTAAAATGGTTTTCCCATTATTCAAAAAAAAAAAAAAAAACTATTGCACAATTCCTTAATCTGAGAATAAATGTAAATAGTATACTCAGGGGCGTAGCTAGGAATAATTACTTGGGGGGGCCGGGTTGTAATAGAGATATACTAAATATAATTCATAAGTCTATTGGATACAAAATTATCAACTTTCATATATCATCATATACTTAAATGTTAATAAATATGAAAAACTGTCTAGTTCAATGTAGACATACAAAAAAGGTGAGTATTCCAACCAGTTTGAATGTGATTCAAACCACGAAGATTGAAAACTACAGCGATGATTTTTTGGTCCTTTGTATGGATACTTTATGTCTCTAGGTTGATATGGACCAGCTATGAGATAAGCACGTCGAATTTCATCTTGTTCGTTGACAAGAAATTCATATATTTGTTTATGTGATCTTGGATCACGGTCTATTCCTTTAGATTCAATTCTTGAACATTTGGAGGGACACTCATTAGGCATTGAAGTATCAACATTTTTTTTTGTAGAAGTCCTAAGTTTTGAATAACTAATATCTTTTTTCTTAAAGAATGCATCAATTGTTTGTCGTTTGCTCATTATTTGACACCTAATTTCAATCCCCCCCCCCCCCCAAAAAATAATCAATTCAACAAATGATAAACTAACTTGGGAGAGAGAGATAATAAATTATCATATAAAATTCATTCTTACATGAATTATAATATAAATACACTTGTAGTTAAGTAATAACCTTTTAGGATAAAAAAAACTAAATAAACAAATCAATCAAAAGTATAAACAATCAACATAAACCAAATAAATTTACAACACCCCACTACCATGTATAATGTAATGACTAAAAACCAAATACACAGGCTCACGGCCCTCACCCCAATTTCCTTCCATAGATTAATTTTTTTCATTTATAATTTACTTACTTTACTACCTAACTACACAATGCAAGCCCCACCCAGCCTCCACTCAAGGGGCAAACAACACAAAAGCCAAAAGGTTGGTCTTGAAGTCAACGGATCAAATAATAAAGAATACAATAACAATAAACACAAAAACAAAAAAACAAAAGACAAAGTCAAATAAGTATAAACTGCTTTGCTGGCAAAGGGAAATCACATACACATATTTGATATTTCTATTTTACTATCAGTATTTAGTTCAATTTTAGAGAAAAAGAGAAAGAAGTCAACTAAAGAATTGAGATGAGAATGAATGAATGAGTGAGATATCTTGAGGAATTGAGGTGAGGGCTTGAGTTGAGGTTGAGGCAATGAAGGCTAGTTTAGCCGGCTGGTGGAGGCAGGGATGTCACAATGAGCCGGTGGGGAGATTGTTTTTGAGGCAGAGGCGTAAGCGTGACACTATTGGAGGCCTGAATTGAGAAGATAAAAAAACAAGGTAGAGGCGTGAAAGTATATTAGATTGTTCTCTCTCTTTCTTTTTTTCAGACGGTGAGGATTGAAGTCTGAAGATTCCTTTTGTTTATGTTTAATTAGGTATTTTAGATTTTGGATTTGGGCTGGGCTGAAAGTGTCTATGATTTAGAAAAGAATAATTTTGTTTGATTAGGGAATTGGGGCTAGCAGGTGGGGCTGGATGTGGGCCAAGTTTTTAGCTTAATTTGAAGTTGTATTGGACTAGAACTCTACAAGAATTGTTGAGAATAATATGGAGGGGCTGGATCTTAACTTTTGGGGGGGTCATGTAATTTTTTTTTACATACTCTAGTGGATATTTGAAGAATTTTGGGAGGGCCCAAGGAGCCAAGTGGCTTCGCCCCTGGGTATACTATGTCTAAAGCATAATATAATGCATTATCAATTTTCTTCAAAAGAAAAAACTCTTGGATTTCGTCCAATAGCATGCAATACCCCCTAAATCACTCACAAAAAGGTACAACTTTTTTCATTTTTTACCTCTTCTAACTTTTAACTATTTTTACTTTTTAAACCTCTTTGATACCAGGACTGATATTAAAAGTAACTTTCTTAACTTTTAATCACAATCATTAACAATGAATTACATGGTGTAATAGCCCGTGATCTCAGTCCAAAAAACTCATATAAATGAGCTGACATGGCAGTGCTGACTCATATATAATTTATACATTAAAAAAAAATCTTTAAGGAGGGCCCAAGACCAAGACTGAATAACTTGAACCCAAGCGGTTAAAGCCCAAAATCCCAAATGTTTTACTAACCCGACAACACGAAAAATGGAAGGTCCAGAATATCGCACGCCACCAACCAACTTGCTTGGACAAAACATTTCAAACCAACAATCACATGCCACCCAGTTTACAAATACAGTTTAGGGCCAAATACAATTTAGGGCCAGTTTACAAATACAATTGAGTAGTAGAACTTTAATGATGTAATATCTTATATATACGATTTAAAATATTATTATTACTATATTTATATTCTAATAAATATTACTGTTTATTTAAAAAAAAAAAACTCATAATCACTCTCTCAATATATTATAGAGAATCTGTTAGCATCAGTCAAACTCAAAACAAAGCAAAACAATGGACTCTACCAACGTTCTGGTTAGAAACTCCTTTTCCCTCTCCATTTCCTTTTCTTTCTCTTTACTTTTCCCGTTTGGTTGCTCAGAAAAACACTTAAAACTAAATAAATTTTACACTACTTAACAATTTAGTCACTCCATTCCCAACGTGTCACTACTCTGCAAAAATTTTCAACGGAATTTTTTTTAATTATTGATATGTAATTATGGTTATTGTTATCTTGCGGAGCTTTTTTTCTTTGTTTTTGTTTTTGTTTTTTTTTTTTTTTGCCTTTTCCTGTTTGGTTGCTAAAAAAATGAAAATAATGGAGCTTTTACTTTAGACCGTTCCTATAGGAATTTACTTTTAGCTTTGTTGGAGATTCTATGTTTTTCTTAGTAACCAAACAGATATCTAAAATATTAATGCATGTTGATTGCGATTAGCTTAACTGGCTGGAATACTCTGTTTTCCTTTGTTTTCTCTGCAATCAAACAGATTTTTAAATATATATTTTTTTTTTTGCGGATCAAATAAATTTTTATTTTAACTATAGGGGCATGAATTACATTTAGCTTTGTTGGAGATTCTTTGTTTTTCTCAGAAACCAAACAGACATCTAAAGTTTTAATGCATGGTGATTGCGATTAGTTTAACTGGCTGGATTACTTTGTTTTCCTTTTGTTTTCTCAGCAATCAAACAGATTTTTTCAAAAAAAATTGGCGGATCAAATAAATTTTTATCGTAGCTATAGGCATAATTGTGTGAATTTTTTGGTCACTTTATTTTTGATGGTTTTGTTTGATTGAATTTTCAGCTTGCTTCTTCTTCTGCTGGCTTGAAAATGGGAAGTAGAGAAATAAGGAAGAATCAAACCCTACTTTGTGCTCCTATAATGGCAGAAACGGTCGATAAGATGGTGATTAATATGGATAAGGCGAAACAAAGTGGTGCCGACCTTGTGGAGATCCGATTGGACAGTTTGAAGAACTTCAATCCTCATGAAGATCTCAAAACCCTAATTAAAGAGTGTCCATTGCCCACTCTATTCACTTACAGGTTCACGACCTGGAATTCTTTATGATTAAACTGTTTCTGCATTATGTGTGTGTGTGTGTTTTCAAGATTGAACAGAGAGACGAAGGTTAAGGAAAGTGAGAGAAAAGGTCGACGTCCGGGGGGTAAAAAAGGGGTCAGGGAGAGATGCGTCTATGGAGATTAGAGGCAGATATTATTAATGACATTTTATCACGTTTGTTTCATGGTAAAAATTTGGTCAAATTTAAAAATATTTATACTGACAATAAAATCTTTTGTAAAATATTGTAAAAAGTAAAAGATGAAAAAAAATAATTTACAAAAACACACTTAGCCCTTCCTTTCATCCGGTCGCTGGGCAACCAGTGCCGGTTGTGTGGTCACTCAAGTTTTGACATCTATAGTCTAGTGTCTGAGTTACTAGTCTTGGTACTTGATGCTTAAAAAAAATTTTACATACCATACCAAACACTTAAATAATTTACTGAAATTTTTTTACAAGCAAAACAAATGGAGCTTAGATCTAATAAAACTTTCTTTCAATCTATGTGTTTTTTAATATATATATATACATATATATATATATATTATTTTTGTTTAACAAATCCACATCTTTCTATTTTGTGTTTGTCACCGATCTTATTCTCTTTGTCTCTCTCGTCTTCTTATTGTTTCTTTTTTCTTAATTTGCTTTGTGTAAAATTATGAACTTCAGATTTTTTTTTTCTTTTTTCATTTTAAGAAATTATTGACCGTTGAATATGGCATGGGGATTAGAACCCGGGAATCCCCTACAAGACTCTTGGCTTCTCTATTGCTAATTGCTACTTCATATGCACTATATTTGTTCTAAATAAAAGGCTTGTTTGAAGTCCCCATATCTGCACTTTCTTTTCAATTGCTGCTTTTTCTTCACTAGGCATTTTTTTACGGAGATTCAGTAGAGAAAGTATACATGCTACCACCTCTATGCCAAGAACTATACGAACTTTAACAATTCAACTACATTCTATAGCTCAACATTATTTGTTTGACGTACAGACCATGCATGGTATCATTCAAAAGTGATTATTTGCAGGCTATTCATGAGCTCAAGCAATTCCTCAATCAACAATTCTAAATGAAGGATTTGGGTCTATTCAACTACTTCCTTTGGCTCTTGAGGTTTCCTCGTCTCCTTAATTTATAGCTGTTATCTGATTATCTCATGCAGGCTGCTTAGTCGTTATGTTTGAGTCCTTTGCAAAGCCGCTTACCCACCACTTCGGAAATCTCAAGTGTAAACCCACTCGTGGATGTGAATTTGCGGAGAGCTTCTAGAGGAATAAAAATTTTATATACCACTTTTTGTATTCTACTTCATATTTCACTAATCATAACTTGCAAAGTATTTAATTTTTTTTTTTTTTTCCATTTTAAACTTTAACTATTTTATAAGGAAAGTCAATCAAATACATAATAAGTTGCGATTTGTGAAATATAAAGTGTGTGAGGACCTAAGGAACGAGGAAGAATAGAACCGCTGTGACCATCATTCGTGCTTCAGATAGAAGCATTTTAAGCCCGAGAAGTGGGTTTGCCCGAGGATAGGATGGGAATAGACAAAATACTTCCTAGAAGTCCGAGTGAAGAGAATGACGTTGAAAAAGAGAGTCAAGGTAGTTGAAAGAAGTTTCTTGTGAAAGCTCACCTACTACCTCCACATTAAATGATTGACAACAGTTTTATCAGCTGCGTTGATGAGAAACTGACCCCTGAACAATAGATTCACAGCTAATTAAGCAGCTCCTTCTACCACCTTCAACAGATATCTAATGGGACAAGTGTCCTAAGGAGGGCCTAGAGGATCGCAGATAGAGGGTTAAAATGTAAGAAGCTGAGGAGTATATAAAGATAAAGAACTTCCAGATGAAGGGATCCGGAAAAAATAAAGAAAAATAAATGAGAACAAGAACAGTGGTAGAAAGAAAGAGAGAAAACAGTGTATATCCTAGCATAAGAACATCGTCCTCGGGCGAGCTTGTAAAGAACCATCAATATACTTAATTTTAACTTCGGTTCATTCCCTTCGTATTTGAATCTTCAGACTAAGCTCAACTTCTTTTATCCACTCTCTCTTAACAAATATCTATTAGTTTGGGCCTAGTCAGGTGGTACAAACTTCACTATTCTAAGGAGGTTTGGGCCACTAAATTTCGTGTCCTTACAAAGTGATATAGAGGATTTGTATTCCTTTTAGAGGAGCTTCTACAAGACTCACGTCTTCGTATACTCACCACAAATTAATCCTTATGACATTTCTCTATCAGCATCATTTTTATCTCAATTCTAGCACTTCATAAAAAGTCATTACTTTTACCAAATTATGACTAGTTACCTGTTACTTTTACATGAATCTACCATTTTTTTCTCTATCACTCACAGTCTGCCATATAGACAGCTGTAACAAGAATTGTACTTTATTATGGGGTCTTATAATTTTTGGGAAAATGGTAGAACTACAACTTTTGTCACAACTTGTCCATGTGACAAATTGTGAATGGTGGAGTAAAAGTGGTGTGTTTGTGTGGGTCTATAAATCCACTACTCACAACTCAACACATGGAAAAGTTGTGGTAAAAGTTATAGTTCTAACATTACTCTAATTTTTGCTATCCTTTGTAGAGGCCGATTAGGATCCACTTTCACTTATGACACTCACATAAAGGCACGGGCTGTCTAAGTAGATGTGAATTTATTAATTAATAACAACAATAACACCAACACCAATTTTTTGCCCTAAATCATACGATATGATATAGATATACTATACAAATTTGATAAAAGTTTGCTAAATGACTAAGTAGATAGATATCTATTTGCATAAGAGATCTCTCAATCTCACCTCAAGCGTAAACTTAATATTTCTTTACAATACAATAAAGGTTTGAGTCTGGAAAAATTCTATCTTGTTTCGAGTGTATATGCTACCTCTTTCACAGCAAGTAGGTTCCACACATATGTGGGACCCACCTAATGTGAGAGAGATGGCATATACACACGAAATAGGGTAAAACATCTCTTGGGTCTGAGCAAAATGATCCTCTATGTAAGTCTTTTGATGAGGGATCCCTGTCCAATACAAACATATTCATGATTCATCCACTTAGTAATACATATATACCTAAAGCCTAAAAAAGAGAAGTAGGGATGGCTATGGGTCCAACTGGCTCACCTAGCCCAGCTTAGGAGAATTTGATATGGAAAAAAGGCCTGTTGAGTTGGGCTGGATGCCCTTTTTAGGGCCAACTCAATTGCTGGGTCAGATTCGATTGGATGCTCTTTTTACTAATCAATCTGGACTTTATGGTACAATTTGTATTGGTTTTTTTTCATGTAAATATGTTGTAAAAAATATAAAGCTTATGCTTGAGGTGAGAAGCCTTTTACACAAATAATATCATAGCTTTTTTCAAATTCTTTTTGAAACATCATATCAGTTTCATATTCTGTCCTTGTGAATGGGGAACCTAAAGGCGATATCAAACATTCGCGGGGTATTCGCTAAGAAGACCCATTATTCACATATTTATTTTTGATTTGCTCGAAAGGTCTTAACCGTCTAATCCAAAGTGCAGCAAGGGTAGATTTGATCAGGGGTTTTTCTCTGTGTCGTAATGGTCCACAAATTACCCATCTATTTTTTTTGCAAATAATAATAACTTGCTTTTCTATGGGGCTAAGATGAGGGACCTGCGCAAGCTATTCAAAATATTTTGCTTGTCTATGAACAAGCATCGGGGCAACAAATAAATCGAGAAAAAACCATGTGTGTTCTTCAGCAAAGCAGTTTCGGAAGAGATGAAGGTGGCCATTAAAATTTTTTGGGGGTGACTGAAATTAGTGAGTATGGACGCTACCTTGGTCTCCACGCTATGGTGGGTAGGAAAAAAAAAAAAAAAAAAAAAAAGCCTAAACTACATCAAGAAGAGATTTTGAAATAAACTCCAACGGTAGAAGGAGAAGTTGTTATCTCAGGCGAGTAGAGAAGTCTTGCTGAAAGCGGTAGTAGTGCAAGCCATTCCCACCTTTGCTATAGGTTACTTCAAACTCTTAGTAGTTCTTATTCACGATATTGAGATGTTAATTAGAAAATTTTGGTGGGGACAACACGGCGAACAAAGAAAAAATCACTGGAAAAAATGGGAGACTTTGTGCAAACCAAAGGTATGGGAGGGATGGGTTTAAAAGATTTAGTCAAATTCAATGATGCAACGCTTGCATAACAGGTGTGGCGATTATTGACAGATCAAACTTCATTTTTTTATCGGTTGTTCACAGCAAAATACTTCCTACATGGCTCTATTTTTCAGGCCAAGACTTCCTCTGGGTCCTTTGCTTGGCAAAATATCTTAAAAGCCCGTAAAGTTATTTCGGATGGGATGCTACGGAGAGTGGTAGATGGCAAGACAATTTGGGTTTTTTGGGATCGATGGCTACCAGGTCAAAGTCCTTCAAAAATTATTTCACCTCAGACTGGTATTGGTGATGATTGGACAGTTTCTCAATTGATGGACCAAGACATGAGTTGGTGAAATAGTTCAGTAATTGATGCTCTATTCCTCCCCTTTGAAGCCCAGAGGATCAAAGGCACTCCTGTGTGTGTCTAATCAAGAGGACTGAATTGTTTGACCGAGATGCAAGTCTGGACTCTACTCAGTCAAAAAAGGGTACCAACTGTTATGCGAAGAGGAAACCAATGAAGAGGCATCCGGTTCGAATGATGCATCATCAAAAATATTTTGGGGAAATATTTGGAAGCTGCGAATACCAAACAAGGTAAAAATATTTATGTGCCGTGCATGTACAAAAGCCTTGCCAACAAAGCTAAATCTGCAGAAACAGAAAGTGCTGGACAATCCCAGTTGCAACCTCTGTCAATCAGCAACTGAGAACACCCTCTATGCTCTATGGGGTTGTGAACATCTCCTTCCTGTTTGAAATATAGCTTTCTCTGGAATTCGACGATATTTTCCTCAACTAGATTCATTCTCTGACTTAGTGAGTATCATTAGCCAAGAATCTCGAAACCTGGAATTGTTTGCTATGGTTGCTTGGTTTGTTTGGCTTCGAAGAAATAAACTGTGCTGCAATGAACCAAGCCTCCCTATCCAAAAAAATTTCAAATCTGCTACTGCACTACTTTCTGAGTTTCAGCAGGGTGCCCATGTGAGAGTTCAGAAGCCGAAGCCAGCCTCGGTTAAGCGGATACCTCCAGCTCCAGGTGAGTTAAAGGTAAACTTCGGTGGGGCTACTTTTGCAGAATTTGATGAAGCGGGGATAGGCCTTATAATCCAGAACAAGAGTGGAGAGGTGATGGCAACATTATCTGAGAAGATTGCTCAGCCTCACTCAATGGAAATTCTAGAGATATTGGCTGCAAGAAGAGCTATTCAGTTCACTGTGGAACTCGGCTTTCATCATGCTACTATTGAAGGGGATGTCGAAGGTGCGATTAAAGCCCTCTCTTTGGGCAGTTTTCCTATCGTGGTAGCTGGTCATCTTGTCAAAGACTGCAAGTCTCTATAGCCTATTCTTTCTCTCATACGAGGAGGCAGGGAAACAAGGTTGCTTATGCCTTAGCGAGGGGAGGTAGATTTTCTTTTCAGTTGCAAGTTTGGATAGAGGATGTTCTATTAAACATTTTTAATTTTGTTGTTGACGATTTCCAGTTTAATGATTATGCCCAATGGGCGTTGATTCTAACCAAAAAAAAAAATACTCTTATAAAATTGAGAAAGCCCTTAGCAAATTTGTTGTGGTATCTACCTCCTTATAAAATTGTAGTAGGGTGGTTATTTGTGTTAGTATATCATGTTCATGTTGTGTCAAGACAAGAGCATTTAATGCGGAAGTCAAGTGTTGTGCAATATCATTAACAACTATTGAACTTGTATGAGTTGGATCTCTTCTTACTACATAAGTCAATAACTCGACTCATTTAATTGATCGTGGCAAAATTCTTCAATCCTGACACGATTTGTTTATTAAACCGGTTAATAATTACAACAAGGGAGGGGGATTTGAATCCTAAATGTCATACCACCACACACCCTTGGTGTGATCGATGGTCACTCCACAGGTATAAGTGCTTGTGGGGTGTGGGGGACAAGGGCGGGGGTTCAAAAATCTCTAGGAGAAAGCTTCACACACATATACATTTAGATTAGGCTAGAGTAGAAATTCTATCTAGTCAAAAAAAAAATCCTAAATGTCATGGACATCTCAAGATGTGTCAACCAGTTAAACTATAAGACTTTTGGCGAATAATATTATAAACTTGGGAATCTCTACCCGGTACACAAATTAAGCACACTCTCTTGCTTTGATACCAAAATTTGATGTATGACAAAATTAAAATAATGCAACATTAAATTTAAAAACCAGAAAAGTAAAATTAACATAATAATCAACACCTAGATTTACTTGCAATCGGAACAAATCAAGATAATAAAATCTAGGAATCAACAATTAAGTTTATTGAAATAAACCATATATTGAATAGAAATTTATTGATCAGGCAAATTGTAAACAATATTAAAACTCAATACCTTAAGTAAAAGAAAATAAATCTACTAATAATGTAGTCTGGAACTGAACCAATGTAGGAAAAAAAAAAGATTTTAAACAATTACATAAGACAACAAAGCTTAAATATTAAGTAATTCACTTGTAAGAGGAGCGAGGACTTCTCAAATAAATAAAGAATTTCTCCTTAATTCAATGAAAAATAATAATAGTAATCAAGTGGTTAGGCCTTAGACTCAAATAATAGCAGGTGGCATCCAAAAGGGCCATTTTCTTTTTATATTTGCGTCTACAAATTTGTATATATCTTGCACCAAAGTAATAAGATTTTTTTATAAGAATTTATTCAACAAAAGAGGAAAATTACATCTGTAAGGACACAGTTCAAATTCCCAATCTACAACCGAAAGGAAAAGGACTTGAAAGACCTTTTTACAATAAATTTGTAGAGAGTGGGCTTGTAATCTAGATTTCAAGGATGGTTAAAATAACAAAGAAAAGAAACGGGCTCCGGGCCCAATGGCACGAAATAAAGAATTATTGTAAGAGTATCAATGAAAACTCTTCCTCAGACACAATTCGAGGATAGTTTATAATATTGCTGCCTAAGGTTGATTACAATTATAGATCGTTGGATTATCATATACTATTGTCTTTCTTTTCAAAAGAAAAAGTCTCCTTTCTTCCGAAGGTCCTTTCCCTTATTTATACTTCATCTTCTTCTCTTTATCATCTTCCACCTCATGGTTGTAACGCTGGTTTTGGATACTTGTCCCATCAATTTCTCCCCGAAGTCCGCTAGGGTCAGGGACCAAGTTCCGAACCTCATGCTCAGATCCAACCTTTCCATTAATGCAGTCAGTATATCAATTACAGAGCCTTTAATGGGTAGGCGGTGGTAGCAGCTTTACCTTAAATATTTCACCGTTCTTTCTATTGTCCTCCACGTGTGCCGTGTCTTCCCATGGTCATAGGATTTCTTATAACATAGCTCGGGGACTTTAAACCTCTCTTCCTATGACCTCGGCTTAACTATCCGAGGACAAATATATTCCTCGGACATAATTGGTCAATCATTTATCACCTCTTGACTGGCATTTTCTTTATGAGGTACATTCACGCACTTCTAGATCATTTGATGTCCTCGGATTTGGGCTTTTAGCCCAAAAGACTTTGTTGGGCCATCCTTTGTAAATTACTGGGCCCAACATTCCTATAACATCATTTCAACACCATATAGAACAAGTGTAAAAGTTCCTATAAAAAATAATAATAATAAAATAAAATAAAAATCTCGCCTCAAACAGTTCATGCATGCTACCCTAATTAACTAAGAATATAAGAGATTTTGTAACTCTACGCATGAACTAAACAATATGTATACATGAGTGCGTACATTTTTTTATAAGAAATTAATTGAACTTTATTAAGAAGAATTGAAAGAAATTACATAATTTGAATTAATTAAAGAGAATGTTCTAAGAAACAAGAGTCCTCTTTAATCCCAGTAACATAATACTCAATACCTTGAACATGTTTTGCTAATAAATGTATTGGATGATTTCCATGTACATGTACAGTATATTGGTCGTTATCAGAATATCAGACCAAGTCTAAGCTAGAGTCGATCATATTCGGAGCTGGAAGTTGAACTTGGACAACAACATCACCACCAGTACTGGTAAAGCTGCTGCCAGCAACTGTCGTGCCAGCACTGCTAGAATAATTTCTCCGATATTTGCATAGTGCAGCAATGAGAAACAGTAGGCTAATTATTGCCGCAGCGATTTTGACAAGGCCCAAAAAAAATTGTTCTTTCCTGTTAAAAAAAATATTAGAAAAATATTTTAAAAAAATTAACAATTATTCTAAAAAAAAATTTAATATCATTTTTATGAAAAATATAAAAAAAAAACTATTAAAAAAATCAATTACGTTTTTTTTTTCTCATAGAATGTTTTTAAAAAGACTTTATAAACTAATACCGTTAGGTAATTCATCAACATTTTCAATAAAAAAAATTCGAACACTTTAGTAAATAGTAAATCGTACATGATCAAACGCGGAGGGTTTGCCATTGTGACAATGAAAGTGGTGGAAGGAGGCAGAACCGGAAAGCTAGCAAATGATGATTTGGGCATGAAACCTGTCATTGCTAATTTGATATGAACTTGCTTGAAGGAAAATGGTTGGGAGAATGATGACTGGAGACTTATATAGACGTTATGATCTCACTTTTTTTTTTTTAATTTTTAAAAACCAATCCATGCAACAACAACTTCGTGGAAAGATGCCTACAACTTCGTGGAAAGATGCCTGTCTTAATCGGTGCGTGACAAAGTAGCCAAAAGGAGTCCGCAATATATGTGCTATAGCCATAGATTTGGAATCCGACCAGGTACTACGAGCAATTAAAAACCAGCAACTCTTATATATTTGGAGTCTTGAAGTGCTTTGTAGTCAACGAAAACCAATCTTAATCTTGATGTGGAGCTACCGACCGAGGGAGTGACTCAGAGAGAGATAAGAACATGGGTGAATTGGCACACGTAAATATAAATTGTAGTTAGTCACGATTTCAACGTGAGTTTTAGTTAACTCAATTAGTAAAGTCTCTAATAGTTGAATAAAATATCTTAAATTCAATTTCCGCCTACACTAAAATCGATTGGTGTCTTAACCTAATGATTGCCCATAGCTAAGAAAGAAAATAGATAATGTATGAATTTATATGCTCTTGTCCATATAATAATATTTAATTGTTTTGATTTTTTTTTTTTTTTTTTTGTGATTTATGGTTCAGTAACTCTGAGAATATTTTTGTTTACCTGTGTTTACGGTTCTTTGCTATACAATCTGATTGAATAATTGAAAGAATTCATTTGTGAACCTGTGCAATATACGTTTAGAAATATTGCCGAGTACGTTTAGAAATATTGATAATCTTGTAATCTTTCAACACGATTAACCTTGCATATAATTTTTTTGACGAAAATGTATCATCTAGATTCAGTTTTGATGGTTGGCATTTAATTAATGGGTTATTATTAAACTTTTCTTTACTTGACTTTTAAGTGAAATCTTATCTATAATGTTTGCAAGCCACCTGTTTGGCGTTGGTTTCTGAGTACGTGAAAGGTTTAATATATGATATTCGGATTGTACTATTATATACTTTTGAATTTGAGAAAACATGGATGTCGACAAAGAAGCCATTCTTTTCTTTCGTGAAACCACGAACGATTTGGGAAGAGGATCGAAAAAAATTGCAGTTTGTGGTGATGACCCAAGCCTTGTACCGCTTCGTGTCGACGAAGGAAAAAAGAGAAACAGGTTTTATTAAAAGGTATGATTCTAGACTTCTGTACAATCTTTCTGTGTGCTGGAGTGGTATTGGTAGTGCAATAATTTTTGCCCACAGTGCACACTTTTTTTTTTTTTTTTGGAAATCGGTGCATAGACTATAGAGAGTTTGAAATAGGGGATGTGCAATTATATCATTACTCTACTCTTCCGTCCAGCCTCAAGAAGCGTTCAAACAACTCATTTTTTGTCTTTGTGCGCGTTTTTTTCCACTTTCTTGAGCCAAAACGCGTTTCTGAGGGCAAAAAGTGAAAGTCAGCTGTTTGGTAATGTTTCAGAACATGCTTTCTCAAAAATACTGCATTCTGAAATGCAAATAATTGAGTCAAAACATGCGGACAGGTTTGAGGAGTTTTTTTAAATGCAAAAATGTATTTGATCAATATTACCGTTAGATTTGAAGGTCAAGTACTAAATTGCCTATTATTTTTTCTTAAAAACTCAATTTTACCCTTTAATAAATCAAGACAGATCGCCATTTGCAGCCCCAAAACCCTTTGAAAAATTAATTGCTACAAAGACCACAAAAAAATTGCGTCTAGCCCAAGTTTAATTCAATAACAAATTTCCAAATCCAAACACAAAAAAATCTATAACAAATTCTCAACTCAACTAAGGAAAAAAAATTCAATCCCTTGCAAATCAGGATTCTTCAAAATGCAAAACAAAAAAAACATCGGAATATAGCAAAATCTTCCCTTATGCAGTATCTCCCTTTTGTTTGCTCTGCTCTGATCCAATCTTCAGTCAATGACTGACGATAGGCATGCATGAACCCCGATTTAAAAGGTTGCCTCTCTTGCCTTTGTCATCCGTCAGCAATCTTAGTGCGTGTGTGTGACTGTGTTTGTGTGTGTGTGTGTGTGTGTGAGAGAGAGAGAGAGAGAGAGAGAGAGAGAGAGAGCTTTTGGCTTTTGGTATGTTCTGGAAGATAAAGAAGAAATGGTAGTTTGGTAGAAGAAAAGCAAAAAGAAAAGTCAAAAGTGAAGATAGAGAGAAGGTAAAGAATACGTGTGTGGGAGAGAAAAAAAGAGGAAAAAAAATATAAATAAACGTGTGGAAGAAAGAAAAAGAGATAAAGAGAAAAATAAAATAAAAAATAAGAAATTAAAACTAAGAAATGCTACTATAATATTTTCACAATAAATCGTAAGTGGTAAGTTGTCACTAGCTAATACTAGTGAAAAATAATAATTTAAGTGGTATGTTCAAATTAAAATTAGTAACAACTTACCACATATGATTTGTTGTGAAAATAATGTAAAAATATTAGGAACGTGGCACTTCTCATTAAAACCATGGTTATTAAGTAGTTGATTTAAGTATGAAATAAAATCTCTTATATATACATTGTCCTTTTTGGTAATTTACAATTCAAACCGTTACTTTTATAAGTACTAGCCAAACACTCAGAGTATGTTTGGTAACTATTTTTTCCTCTTATTTGCTGTTTCCAAAAACAATTTTTTATTTTTAAGACTAAAAAACTTATTTGGTAACCCAAAATGAATAAAAAACAAAAATTGTTCTCAAAACTCAATTTGTAAAGAAAACTAAAAACATGTAAAATATTGTTTTTCGTTTTTGATTTTCAAAAGTTAATAAAAACACGTATTTAATTTAATAAATCTGTCTTATTTAATGAGTTAGCAATTAGAGTTCAAATCCTAGGAACAATATATTTTAGCATTTTCTATTTTTTTCTTCAAAAACCTATTTTTACATTTCAACTAACCAAACATGTTTTTTATTTAAAAAATATAAGAAAATTATTATTTTTTCTTTATATTCCCAAAAACAAGTTTTTGAAAATAAAAGACAAAAATTGTTACCAAACATAACCTCAACTTTAAAAAATAAAAATAAAAACTCAATTTCATACCGCACTTTTTAAACTCCCGCTTATTCAAAAAGTCCAGTTTCTAAAAGCCGAACCAAACTCACCCTTTAACTCGTTGGAATTCAAAGAAAATAAGAAATCCTATCTCTACATTATTTTTACAACATTTTTATAATAAGATTTAATGACAAATTGTTATTAGTTCTAATTTGAATTCACAATTGAAATTACTTTTTTATCCACTAATAATAACCAATTCTAATCTGCCACATAGAATTTATTATGAAAATATTGTGAACAAAACATTTTTTCAAGAAAAATTATGCTTATAGATATGATTTTGACCCGCAAAAAACAGATGGACCGAAGTTGGTGTAAGTCCAGGTTGATTCGGGTTGAGTTTTGGGTCAGCTAAGTCATCACGTTTTCAACAAATGAAAATTTTATTTGTGCCGTATGTTCTTTCTTTTTGTCTACATATCCTACAGTTCTTCTTTTAATGCTTTGACTTTTCTTCCTTACTTTATCAGTTCTCTTTTTTTTTTTCTACTTTACTTTACTGTACATCAAAAACCACTACAATTTTTTTAGTTTTCACTCCTGTATCAACCATTATGGTAAAGAAGATAAAATTTTCCTCTGCAAAATTTTCTTTTCTACCCACTAACGCCATTTAGGTATATTTTTTTCACTCATTCTCCGTATTTGCCTTTCTCTTAAATCTTAATTTCATTCATTAAAAAAACTAGTCTTTACAAAATCTTAAATTTTCAAGATATCATAATCTTGCAATACATTTTTTCATAAAATAACATGTTGTTTTCTTGTTTGTGATATAGAATTTATTTTGTATTTAGCTTTATTTTTGAAATATTTAGTTAGTTATCATGTTTGCAAAGTTATTTAACAAACTAGCATCTCAAGTCTTAGAGACTTGAGTTCCATATTAGAACTTGTATCTCTAAAACTCGAGTTGCATGTGGTGGCAATCTAATGTGAAAAAAAATCCATGCGGAACTCGAGTTTAAATACTCTAGCTCCTACGTTCACCAACTGTTCTTCTTCCTCCTCCGTTCGTCTTCTTCCTCCGTGGGTGTCTAGGTGAGTTCTTTCTTCTTCCTCTATTCTTCTCTTCCATGGATTCTTCTTCAAATTCTTCAGATCTTTCTTCTTCTTCAAATTCTTCGTTTGTTCTTCTTCTTCTTCCATGGGTTCTTCTTCAAATTCTTCAAATCTTCTTCTTTCTTCTTCAAATTCTTCATCTTCTTCTATGGAACTCGAGTCTTAGAGACTCGAATTCCAAGTAGCAAATGTCAGCAATGAGAACTCAAGCCTTTGAGGCTCAAGTTTTGTCACTGAACTCAAGCCTCTAGGGCTCGAGATATTACTTTCTTAAATTGTTTCAAAGCCTTGCTTGCTATACATATAATTTCTATATATGATGCTAGAGGGCAAATATCCCCTGACATGTTTAGATGCTTTCATTGCATAACATGAATCTGTGACCATTAATGGTTCATAGATTGGGGTTTATTAGTGTAATTTCATTTTTTTAGAATGTAACTATGACCAAAGTCATTCTTAGATTTTATTTACGACCACAATGCCTTGTAAAGTTACCTTATATCAAATGTAAAATTTAAATTTAATCAATAAAATGAGGACTTTATTTTATTACATGGTTTTCTTAATTTTTTTTTTCCTAAGATTAAAATAACTTACAACTCAAATTGTAAAATTCTCAATCGAGGGAGAACAATATCATTGGTTGAACTGACATTTTGAGAAGCAATAACGTGAACTCACCCATTCACTTGAGTTTGATCTCAATAAAAATCAATGGGCTAAGGTTGCAATCTCTCACATAGGGGATGATCAATCATTTGAGTATACACTAAATGGAAGAGTCTTACTCAACTCTATTACACAGCTTAGACATACTCTCTCTCCCTTTCTCCCTTTCGTTACATCAAGTTTTCCTCTTTAACATTATCCTTATTATGGAAGAACTCATCTTATTTTATAGATTCAACATTGATGATATATGGTCATTATTTCTTCATCTGTGAGTGTTTGTTTAAGCTTTTAAAATTTCAATATTTCTCTCACACAAACTCTCTCTCTCTCTCTCTCCCCTTCATTTTTTTTTTTTTTAGGGAAGTCAATATCGTACCAATTCCGACCATACTAGGGAAATACTATATTAGTCATTAAACTGGTACCAGTACTCCTTCAAAATGTACCACTGGGGAAATACCGTATTAGCCATTAAACTGGTACCAGTACTCCTTCAAAATGTACCGTAAAAAATACTGGGTTGTACCGAC
The DNA here is from genome assembly GCF_040712315.1 of Castanea sativa. Lineage (NCBI taxonomy): Eukaryota > Viridiplantae > Streptophyta > Magnoliopsida > Fagales > Fagaceae > Castanea > Castanea sativa. The sequence continues at coordinate 7,758,231 of NC_134014.1, read as the reverse complement.
CTATTTCAGCTATACCGACTTCTACTAGCTGGTATTTGGCATTTCGGCCGGTACAATAAAAAATTAAAACATTAAAATATTTTATTTAATCTAATATATTTGTAAATGTACTTAAGCTAATATGTGTGCTTATAAAATATGTGGATTTTAAATTTGATGTTGATAAACATAAAAATTCATAAATTCATACTTACATAAATAATACAAATATATATTTTATGTATAGAAATATATAAATAGCGGTAAACCCGAAATGGTATATCAGTATCAATCGATTTTGAAATATTTTGTTTTCCTAGCCAAACCGAAACAACCTCTGGTAAGAAATTGACTCCCTTGTTTTTTTTTTTTTTTCTTTCAATAATATCTTCATAGACAACTAAAGCTTGATGAGGGCCTTCACCTTTTCTTCTTTCCTCTAAGGCCCATATTCTCTTCATAATCATGCTTAGTATTTGAAGGAGATAATAGATGCTTCGATCTTCCTCTGCCATGCCTATCACCTACCATCACTCATTACATTCAACCATCGATGATCTTGACAGTAGTTTTTTTCGATCCAAATCCCAATGTTATTAAGGTTAAATCAATTATTGCATATTAGGAATTTAGGTTAAGAACAATCTAGTGTTATGTTTTTTGCATGTAGAGTATAGGCTATGTGTGATGTTCCTTTGAACCAGCACATATAGCATAATCTTTGGGTGGCTTATTGATGCCATTAAGTTATTCAATTCTGGTAATTGCTACGATAATAAACCATTTTCACTTCAAACAATCTAGTGCATTGTTTGGCTAATACTTGATCAATGTTGTAATTAAGCCTTAAGTAAGTAGGGGTACAAAATAGGATGTCTACAGTGACCGGTGCTTACTTTCTAGTAGTGGATTACAAGAGTTATAAACATATGGAGAGTTTTAATTCTAGACCATCAAAGGCAATGTGGACTCTCAAGTATGGATAAATAGAGTACATACCAAGTAACATCTCGAGTCCTTAATGGTTTGCCAAAATCAATGATTATAGATTGTGGAAAATTCAAAGTGTAATCAACATTATCTTGTGATTATAAAAAATTTGTAGTTAAATGCAATATATATTTTTAATGTTTTATCTAATTCTATCCTCTTTGTGATAAACCCAAAAAGAAAAAAAAGAAATTGCCCAATAGTATCATTACAATTAACCATTTTCGGTACAATTATCAATAGTATTTAAATTATATATATATATATATATATATATATATATATATATAAGAATTATACTATGCATTTTAATGTGTATTTTCAGTATATCCATGCAATTGTAAAAAAATTACATAATGCAAAGTTTTGTTAATCGAAATTTTCTGGTTAATAATATAAATTTAGACTTACCTAAGCCTTTTAAACATGACTAAATCTACCTAATAATATCCTTACAACATTTTTTAAAGACTTAACAAAATATAAGAATGACTATTTATCAATAGTATTTACATTATTTATATAAGAATTATACTATGCATCTTAACGTGTATTTTTTAAGTATATCCATGCAATTGTAAAAAAATTACATAATGTGAATTTTTGTTAATGAAATATCCTAGTTAATAATATGAATTTAGACTTAACTAAGCCTTTTAAACATGAAAAATCTTGATTAATAAATAAAAAATAAAAAAACAAAAACCAATAGTATCACTTAAATAATAAAATGCAATATTTTTTTTTCATTATTTTATTAAATGATATCCATTCCCGTTTAATTTTTAAACATGAATTTAGACTTAAGTAAGCCTTTTAAACATGAATAAACTCATGATTAATAAATAATAATAAAAAAACCAATAGTATCACTTAAATAATAAAATGCAATTTTTTTTCATTGTTTTATTAAATTATATCCATTCCCGTGAAGTAGCACGGGTTACATACTAGTATATAATAATAGGTGAAACCGAGAGAAACTCAAATTAGAATTCCAAATTAAAGTTCCAATTTTGCGTCATGTGTCTTAAATTATTTATTCTCAAAGTGTTTTATTTCTTAATTTTAGAATCAAATGTGGGACTATATCATAAATATTCATCCAAGTGAGTTATTAAGTACAAAAACCAAAGAGTTTAGAATAAATGAATCGTAAGAAAAAAAAAAAAGTGCTTCACAATAAAAAAAATTGACAATTTACATTTTTATTCCTAATAATATCCTTACATAATTTTTTAAGGAGTTAACAAAATAACTATCAATAGTATTTCAATTACATATATAGGAATTATATTATACATCTTATTGTATATCAATAAATGTATTTATGTATATGCATTAGGTTACAAGTTAGTATTAATTAATAAATCCAGGTCGATCCGGGTTGAGTTTTAAGTCAACCAAGTCAACCCGTTTTTAACAAAGAAAAGTTTTATTTGTGCCGTATGTTCTTTCTTTTTGTCTACATACCCTACATTTCTCTTTTTTTAATTCTTTGACTTTTCTTATCTACTTAATCGGTTGCCTTTACTTTTTTTTTTCTACTTACTATACATTAAAATTTCTAATCTAGAGCCACTACAAAAATTTTTAGTTTTCACCCTTACGCGACCTATATATCACCCCATTAGAGCATCCACAACCACGAATTCCAATTCTACTCTATTTTACCATCCCAAAAAGTCACTTTATCATTATACCATACCATTTTACAATACCTCTAGCATCCCAACTTTTATTTTCCTATTCTACTCATTAAAATAATATATCTACATAATAAAATATTTTTTTCATTTTTTTATTTTTTTTCCAATTTTCTTCTCCACCTTCCCTCAACCTCTATCACCGCGCCTCTACTGCCTAGTCACCACCACCGCGCCTCCACCATGCCCACCATGCCACCATTGTTCACTGCCTACCAAAATCCCACCGGAACAAAAAACCATATTAAAAAAAAAAAAAAAAAAACCCACGTCGTAACCCACGCCTACCAAAGCATGGAACCCAGACCTTGCCAACCAAGCACGACATAGCAACCCACCCTTTCCGATTCAAACCTTTGTCAAACCCATCAGAGCCATCTCCAGCAAACCCAGCCCGCTGATCCACGCCGATCCAAACCCACCATCAACCGATCCCAACCCACCACCTTGCTAGATCAAACCACGAACCCAACCTAGCTCTGGTGCAATCCTTGAATGAGAAAGAGAGATGTGAGATGAGAGAGAGTGAGGACCGAGAGAAAGAGGGACTTTGTAGGGAGTGGGAGATGGAAAGACAGAGTGGGAGTGAGGGAGAGAGGACTAAAGGAGAGAGAGAACTGATGGAATAAAAAACTAATATTTAGCTTTAGAATTGTGCTACAGTGCAATTCTAAAAGTAGAATTGCACTGTAGCAGTATTGCAAAAAAATTTGCAATACTTGAGTTTTGCATTCCCAGCTGCTGAGCACTTTGGGGCTTGAAATGCCAAATGTACCTTACATTTAGCATTTGGCCCTCCAGTTGTGGATTCTCTTATAGTGAAGAAGAGAAAAATTTCCTCTTCAAAATTTTCTTTTTTAACCACTAAAGCCATATTTAGGTTTATTTTTCACTCGTTCTCCATATTTTCCTTTCTTTTAAATCTTAATTTCATTCATTCAAAAAACTAGTCTGTATAAAACCCTAAATTTTCAGATAAACCCTTCTCAAAACCATGATCTTTTAATACATTTTTTTTCATAAAATAACATGTTGTTTTCTTGTTTGTGACATGTTTGGAAGCTTTGATTGCATTACATGAATCCATGACCATTAATGGTTCATAGATTGGGGTTTATTAATGTAATTTCATTTTTTTAAATGTAACTATGACCAAAACCATGTAATTTTTAGATTTTATTTAGGACCACAATGCCTTGTAAAGTTATCTTATATCAAATGTAAAAATTTCAATTTAATCAATAAAATGAGTACTTTATTTTATTGCATAGTTTTTTTTTTTTCCCCTAAGATTAAATAAGTAATAGCTCTAATTGTAATAACGTGATCTCACCCATTTACATGAGTTTGGTCCCAATAAAAGTCAGCGAACTAAGGTCACAGTCTCTCACACAAGGGAGGATCAATCATCTGAGAATACATTAAATGGAAGAGTCTTACTCAACTCTGGTACACATGCTTGGACATACTCTCTCTCTCTACCATTACATCAAGTTTACCTCATTAGCATTATGCTTAATATGGAAGAACTCATCCTATTTTATAGTTTCAACATTGATGATATATGGTCATTGTTTCTTCATCATGAGCGTTTGTTTTAAGCTTTTCAAATTTCAATATTTCTCTCACACAAACACTAGTCTCTCTTTCCTTCATTTTTCAATCTTTTTTTTTTTCTTTCAATAATGTTCTCATAGACAACTAAAGCCTGGTGATCGCCTTCACCTTTTCTTCTTTCCTCTAAGGCCCATTTTCTCTTCTTAATCATGCTTTTGCTTACTATTTGAAGAAGATAGTGAATGCTTCAATCTTCCTCTTCCATGCCCGCGGTCACCTACTATCTCTCATTACATTCAACCATTGATAATCTTGACCGTAATTTTTTTTTTCATCCAAACTCCAATATTATTAAGGTCAAATCAATTATTGCATATTAGAGCAACCATTTCAACTCGTAGATAGTCTTTTAAAATACAAAAAGTACTCAATTTTGCACATTTTAACCCAAAAACCCTCCACATTAGTCTTTGTAAAAATGTCTAAATATACATAATGATTTTGTAAATGAATAGTAACCGTGCATATATACACGGTTACTGTTCACCATGTAAATAATTTTTTTATTCTTTTTTCCTCTCTCCTCACTCTCTTTTTCTCATTTTCATTCTCTCCTTACTCTCATGGTTACTCATGTTCACAGTGTTAAAGAAATAAATATTTTATTTGAATAAATGTGTATAATAGATAAGCTAATGTGAGTGTTTTGTAAAAATAAGTGTGTAAAATAGAAAAAGTAGGTTTTACATGTGCAAAATGAAAAAAAATTTGCACATACTAATGTGGATGCTTAGGGATTTATATAGGTTAAGAACAATCTAGTGTTATGTTTTTTTGTATATAGAGTATAGGCTGTGTGATGTTCCTTTGAACCAGCACATATTGTATAACCTTTGGGTGGCTTATTAATGTCATTAAGTTATTCAATTCTGGTAATTGTGACAATAGTGAACCCTTTTTAAACACTTCGGTCAATCTTGTGCTTTGTTTGGCTAATAATTGATCACTGTTGCCATTAATCCTTAAGTTAGTGGAGGTACAAGATGGGATGTCTTTGGTAACCTGTGCTTACTTTCAAGTAGTGGATTACAGAAATAATAAACACTTGGAGAGTTTTAATTCTGGACCGTCAAAGGCAAAATTTAGTTCCACTATCTCACAATTTGAATATTGAACTACATTCTGTGACTCAACATTATTTGTTTGACGTACAAACCATGCATGGTATCATTCAAAAGTGATGATTTGCAGGCTATACATGAGCTAAAGCAATTCCTCAATCAACAATTCGAAATGAAGGATATATTGATCTACACCTAGACTTACTTGCAATCGGAACAAATCATGATAATAAAATCTAGGAATCAACAATTAAGGTTGACTAGAGTGAAAAATAAACCATTAAAAACATATATTGAATAGAAATTTTATTAATCAGGCAAATTGTAAACAATATTAAAACTCAATACCTTAATTAAAAGAAAACAAATCTACTAATAATGTAGTCCGGAACTGAACCAAAGTAGGAAAACAAAAGATTTTAACCAATTACATAAGACAACAAAGCTTAAATATTAAGTAATTCACTTGTAAGAGGAGGGAGGACTTCCCAAATAAGTAAATAATTTCTCCTTAATTCAACTAAAAATAATGATAATAATCAAGTGTTTAGGCCTTGGACTCAAATAATAGCAGGTTACATCCATAAGGTCCATTTTCTTTTCGTATTCACGTACGTCTACAAATTTGTATATATCTTGCACCAAAGTAGTAATTAAGATTTTTTTTTTATAAGATTTTATTCAACGAAAAAGGAAAACTACATCATATCAACACCATATAGAACAAGTATAAAAGATTCTATAATAAATAAATAAATAAATCACACCTCAGACAGTTCATGCATGCTACCCTAACTAACTAAGAATATAAGAGATTTTATAACTCTATGCATGAACTAAACAATATGTATACATGAGTACTTCTTTTTTTTATATATAATAAATTAATTGAACTTCATTAAAAAGAATTGAAAGAAAGTACATCATTTGGAAGAGTGTGTTTTAAGAAATAAGGACTTTCTTCAATCTAAGTAATATAATACTCAATAACTTGAACATGTTTTGCCAACAAATGTGCTGGATAATTTCCATTCCAACGGGTATGTGAATACATGAGTACATGTTCAATATACTGGTCATTATCAGAATATTAGACCGAGGCTAAGCCAGAGTAGTCGATCATATTCGGAGCTGGAAGTTGAACTTGGACAACAATGTCACCACCAGTACTGGTAACGCTGCTGCCAGAAGATGTTCGGCAACCAGTACTGCTAGAATAATTACTCCAATATTTGCATAATGCAGCAATGAGGATTATGAGGCTAATTATTGCTGCAATGATTTTGGCACCCAAAAGAAATTGTTCTTCCCTATTAAAAAAAAATCAGAAAAATATTAGAGATTGATAATTATAAGTTTAAAAAATGGTTTGATTACGTACAGATATTTTTAAAACAATTGCTAATGGCTATTTAAAAAAAAATTTAATATCACTTTAATGGAAAATTTAAAAAACTGTTTTAAAAAATCAATTATTTTTTTCTTTTACTATAAAAAGTTTTTAAAAATACTTTATAAATCAATGCCTTTAGACTATTCGTTAACATCTTCTATGAAAAAATTTGAACAGCTTTAGTAAATACTGTAAGTACTTACAAATAAGGCGGAGGGTTTGAGACTGTGACAATTATGAAAGTGTCGGGAGGAGGCAGAATCGGAAAGCTAGAAAATGATGACTCGGGCATGAAACCTGTCATTGATAATTTGATATGAACTTGCTTGAAGGAAAATGGTCGTGAGTTGGGATATGATAACTTGAGACTTATATTATATAGACGTTATGACCTCATATGGTCAACAACAACGCAACTTCGTGGAAAGAAAAGGAGTCCGCAGTATCTAATCTGGTGGTATAGCGCTATACCACCAGATACTTGGATTCCAAACCTATGGCTAGCCAAAGCTTTGGAATCCAAGTAGCAATGAAAATTGAAAAACCAGCAACTCTTTAATATCTGGAACCTTGATCAAGTGCTTTGTAGTCAACGAAAACCAATCTTAATCTTGATGTGTGCAATACACGTGTGTGAACTAATTAACAAAGTCCTAAGCTATTATAGTGGTGCATGGCGGTGCCGATGTGGACCTAATGATAATTTTTTTCGAAGTTTTTTGGCTTTACTTGTTAGAAAAATATTATAAAGCGAATTAGAAATTGACTTATTTTATAAATAAAAAAAATTAAAACTTGACATGTTTATTTGAACATAGAATTAAAGTGGTGAAAATTTGAAAATTATTGAGGCTTGCATAGATTTCATTTCATAATTCATTTTTGTGATTTATGGTTCAGTAACTTTGCGAATATTTTTGTTTACATGTGTTTACATTCTTTTCCGATACAATCTGATTGAATAATTGAAAGAATTCATTCGTGAACCTGTGCAATCTATTGCCGAGTATGTTTAGAAATATTGATAATCTTGTAATCTTTCAACACTGTTTAACCTTGCGTTTAATTTTTTTTTTTTGACGAAAATGTATCATCTAGATGCAGTTTTGATGGTTGGCATTTAATTAATGGGTTATTATTAAGCTTTTCTTTACTTGACTTTTATGTGAAATCTTATCTATAATGTTTGCAAGCCACTTGTTTGGCGTTGGTTTCTGACTTCTGAGTATATGAACGGTTTGATGTATGTGATTCGGATTGCACTATTATACTTTGAATTTTGAGAAAACATGGATGTCGAGAAAGATGCCATTCTTTTCTTTCGTGAAACCACGAACGATTTGGGAAGAGAATCGAAAAAAATTGCAGTTTGTAGTGATGAGTGTTAGATGATGTAATGTGTTGCTGTTGTTAATTTGTAATGTAGAGTTGAATTGCTGTTGTTAAACTGTAATGTAGAATTGAATAATGTACGTAAAGCTTAAACTGTAGGTCGTTTTGTATATAGAGTGTTAACGTATAGTATTGTGGGCTTGGCCCAACTAGGTTACTTACTTATATAGCACACATTGTACTACTTGTACTACACTCATATTTACTTGTACATCACTCATGTGCCTCCTATATAAAGACACTCATATATATTATTTCAGAGAGAAATACAATATTATTGAATTCAGTATTTCTAACATGGTATCAGAGCCACTACTCTGACCTTTTCTTAGCAGTCTTGATTTTATTAGTGTAACTTCATTCTTAATATTACTTCCGCTGTCACAACAACTGCCACAACCTTTCGCCGTTGAACTTTCGAGTCTTCCAGACATTGTCTTCAGGTTCCGGAGCTGTAGCAGCCGCCGTTGAGGAGTTCGAACACTGCAAAGACCACTGCCTTTTTTGGCACCTCTGTGAATATCGCTTCGATAAATTTTCCGAAGGTACCACGAAGATCGTCTTGCTCCGATCTACCTGTTCGTGAAAACCTCACATTAATCGGAGCCTCCACGCGCCCTCACGCGCCGCCCAAAGCTTCTGCACTAAAGATCACGCGCCCACACGCCGCCACGCGCCGAACTGCTTCCTTACGCGCCGCCACGCGCCAAACCGATTCCTCATGCGCCTCCACGCACAGCCACGCGCTAAACTGCTCCTGCTGACATCAGCCTTAGGTGACGTCATCACTGCCACGTCATCGCTGAAGTCATCCTCCAGCGTGCTGCTAACGTCACCTCCACGTCATCGTTGACTGACCGTTGATCGTTGACTTTTTTTTAGAGTTGACTTTTTTGCAGTCTAGGTTCTCCTTACTCAGTTTTTCGCGTAGACTTCATTTTTGCATTCTGATTTTGCATATTGTGTCTCTAAATGAATAAAAATGATGTTTTTTTTTCCTCGCCCCATCAATACTGTATTGGAAGGGACTAGGAATTACTTATCTTGGTCTCAAGCTATGCGCAGTTTTCTTAAGGGTCGCATGCTCTGGCATTATTGTACTGGTGCAATCACTATTCCTGTGAAGGGGGTAAGTGAAGAAGATGCTTCCTTCCTCAGTTGCATGATTGAATGGGATAGTCACAATCACATGATCCTCACATGGATTCGAAACACTTCCATTCCTTCCATCTCCAATTTGCTGGGCAGCTTTGATGATGCGAAATCAGCATGGGATATGTTGGCCAAAAGATACTCTACCACTCACGAATCCATGAAATATCAGTTAGTGGTTGAATTGCATCAACTCAGGCAAGAACCGGGGCAGTCCATCAATGACTACTATGATCAGTTTCGCTTCATTTGGGACCAAATTGACCTTTCTGATCCAACTTGGGCATGCTCAAAAGATGCTTAACAATATGCTACTATTAGAGATGAATTTTATCTCTATGAGTTCCTGATGTCACTCCACAAAGACTATAAGCCCATTCGAGGTCAGCTTCTTAATCATTGTCCTCCTCCCTCTCTTGATACTGCTGTGAACGAGTTAGTAAGAGAAGAAGCTCACCTTGCAACTCTTTGAGCCCAGGATAAGTTTAATGTTCTGGCCCTTACTCCTTCTGCTCCATCCATAGAGCAACCTCAGCACTCAAGTGATCCTTCTAGCTCAAGCAATCGTCGCAGACAGACCAATAAAAAGTTTTGCAACTATTGTAAGCGCCCTGGCCACACTATTGAGACTTGTTACCGTCGCAACAAATCTACTGCTGCAGTTGCCAACACTGAGTCTACTCCGCCAATGCCTCCTATTTCAGCTGAGTCCTAGTCTTCTGGATCCACTATCAACCTCTCACCCACTGAACTACAGGAGATCATAGCTCAAGCTGTTCGTATGGCTGGTAATGCATCTCTTTCCACTGCTCTCTTAGTTTTACTCGGTAAGTCTCAAACTTGGCTTTTTGATTCTGCCTGTTGCAATCACATGACACCTCACTCGTCCTTATTCTCCAAACTTGACCTTGCTCCACATCTCCTAAATATTCACATAGCTGATGGTTCCACCATGCATGGGAATAGTCTAGGTTTTGTTTCAACCTCCAACCTCTCTGTTCCTGAGGTCTACCATGTTCCTGACCTATCCTATAATTTGTGTTTAGTGGGACAATTAGCTGAACTAGGCTATCGCCTTATTTTTTACTATTCTGGGTGTATTGTGCAGGATCCGAGGAAAGGGCAAGAGCTTAGGACCGGCCCTAGAGTTGGGCGTATGTTTCCAGTGGACAATCTTCATCTTCCACCTGTTGCTCTAGTGTCTGTTGCTACTGTTGCCGCTGCGGTGTCTTCCTTACCTTCTCTCTCTCTTTGGCACTCTCGTCTTGGTCATGCACCTTCTTCTCGGGTACAACAATTAGCTTCTAAGGGTCTGTTAGGTTCTGTGTCCAAAGACAAATTTGATTGTACTTCATGCCAATTAGGAAAACAGCCAGCTTTACCTTTTAATAATAGTGACTCTATTTCTAATAGTATTTTTGAGTTAATTCATTCTGATGTTTGGGGACCTTCTCCTGTTGCTAGTATTGGTGGATCTCGATATTTTGTTGTTTTTATCGATGATTATTCTCGTTACAGTTGGATATTCCCTATGAAATCTCGTTCTGAAATTTTGCCAATATACAGTAACTTTGCAAAAATGGTTGAAACCCAATTCTCCAAAAGAATCAAAATTTTGCGTTCTGATAATGCTCTTGAATACACTCAATATGTTTTTCAAGCTCTGTTACACTCCTATGGCACTGTACATCATCTAACTTGTCCAAGTACCTCTTAACAAAATGGTCGAGCTAAACGAAAACTTCGTCATATTCTTGACACTGTTCGTACTCTTCTTCTTTCTACCAAGGGATGAAGCGGCTCTTCATGCTGTTCACACCATCAACCGCATTCCAAGCACTGTCATCCATAATCAAACTCCGTATGAGCGCTTTTTTGGGTCACCCCCTGACTATCATCACCTTCGCTCTTTTGGACCTGCTTGTTTCGTTCTTCTTCAGCCTCATGAGCACAACAAACTTGAGCCTCGATCTAGACTTTGTTGTTTCCTTGGTCATGGTGAAACACAAAAGGGGTATCGGTGTTATGATCCTGTCTCTCATCGTCTTCGTGTTTCTCGTAATGTTGTCTTCTGGGAACACCGCTTGTTTGTTGAACTCTCTCATTTTTGTTCTTCCGTCACTACCTCATCTGTACTTGAAGTCTTTCCAGAGGAGTCTCATGTTCCTTCTCCAAATCCTCTTAATCCTCCTTTGGACTTCTCTATTCAAACACTAGATCCTTTTGATGTCTATTCTGGACAAGTTGAAGATGAACAGATTGATGATGAGCTACCCCAACTTGAGCCTGGGTCCCCTGCTCTTGCTCTGCCTGAAGATCCTCCACAAGACCTTCCACCTCCGCAAGACATTCCACCTCGTCACTCAACCCGGGTAAGATCCATTCCTACACATTTACTTGATTATCATTGTTACACTGCACTTGCTACACTCCACGAGTCTCAAACCTATCGTGACTTAGGACTTAGTTACTCTCCCTCCTGGACAGTCTGTGGTTGGTTGCAAGTGGATCTACAAGATTAAGACTCGCTCAGATGGGTCCATTGAGCGCTATAAGGCTCGTCTGGTTGCAAAAGGTTTTACACAGGAGTATGGGATTGATTATGAAGAGACCTTGCTCCAGTTGCTCGCATCTCATCTGTTCGTGCCCTCCTGGCCATTGCTGCTGCTCGAAAATGGGATCTTTTTCAGATGGATGTTAAAAATGCATTCCTTAATGGGGACTTGAGTGAAGAAGTTTACATGCAACCTCCTCCAGGTCTCTCCATTGACTCCAACAAGGTTTGCCGCCTTCGACGCGCATTGTATGGTCTTAAACAAGCTTCTCAAGCCTGGTTTGCAAAATTTAGTTCTACCATCTTTCGCTTGGGTTACATTGCCAGTCCTTATGATGTTACCTTATTTCTTCGTCGTACTGATAAAGGCACCATTCTACTTCTCCTCTATGTGGATGATATGATCATAGCTGGTGATGACCTTAGTGGTATACAAGAACTCAAGGATTTTCTCAGTCAGCAGTTTGAGATGAAAGATCTTGGACACCTTAGCTATTTCTTGGGTCTTGAAATCACTCGTTCCTCAGATGGTCTTTATATTACTCAAGCCAAGTATGCCTCTGACCTTTTGTCTCGTGCTGGACTCACTGACAGCAAGACTGTTGACACCCCAGTTGAGCTTAATACACATCTGACTCCTTCGGGGGGAAACCCATTGTCTAATCCTTCTCTTTACAGACGATTGGTTGGCAGCCGTTACTCATCCAGACATTTCCTATGATGTTCATCAGGTCAGCCAGTATTTGTTTGCTCCATGGTCAACTCACTATGCTGCTGTTCTGCGCATTCTTCGATACTTGAAGGGCACTCTCTTCTATGACCTTTTCTACTCAGCTCAGTCTCCTCTTGTACTCCGTGCATTCTCTGATGCTGATTGGGCAGGAGATCCCACTGATCGTAGGTCCACCACTGGCTATTGTTTTCTCCTTGGCTCTTCCTTGATTTTTTGGCGAAGTAAGAAACAAACCTTTGTGGTCCGCTCCAGTACTGAAGCAGAATATCGTGCTCTTGCTGATACCACATCTGAGCTACTTTGGTTACGATGGCTTCTTACAGACTTAGGCGTGTCTACATCCTCTGCTACTCCTCTTTATTGTGATAATTAGAGTGTCATTCACATTGCTCACAATGATGTCTTCCATGAATGGATTAAACATATTGAGATTGATTGTCATTTTATTCGTTATCATCTTGTTCATGGTGCTCTCAAGCTCTTCTCCATCTCCTTCAAAGATCAACTTGCAGGCATCTTCACCAAGTCCCATCCTAAGGGATTCCTTCGTGATTTAGTTGACAACCTCAAGCTGGTCTCACATCCACCTTGAGTTTGAGGGGGGCTGTTAATGTATGGTATTGTGAGCTTGGCCCAACTAGGTTACTTACTTGTATAGCACACATTGTACTACTTCTACTGTACTCATATTTACTTGTACAGCACTCATGTGCCTCCTATATAAAGGCACTCATGTATATTATTTCAGGGAGAAATACAATAGTATTGAATTCAGTATTTCTAACATAGAGATACTAAACTACAAGTAGCATTTGTACAGTAAAGTTAGTTAGGATTAGAAGACAGGTGTCATGTCTTGATTGGTTAGAAGGTTAGTCAGAGGCAGTTTTTGGTGGTTAGTTAGTTTTACTTCTTTCCCGCTTCTCTCTATTTTGTATATGCACATCAGAGCTAGATTATTGGAATATACATACACATTCATTCACAGGTAGCTTTTCTCTCTCTCTCTCTCTCTCTCAACTAGTTCCATTGTTGAATCTTGATGCGTGTATGAATTCTAACATTGAGCAATGAGTGATGATGCAAGCCTTGTACCTCATCAGCCCTTGGGTTGATGAAGGAAAAGGAAGAAACAAGTTTCATTAAAAGGTATGATTCTAGACTTTTGTACAATCTTTCTGTGTGCTGGAGTGGTATTGGTAGTGCAATCATTTTTGCCCACAGTGTACACCTTGTGTATGTAACCTATATTATTTAATGGTTCCTTTGAAAAAAAAAATTGGTGTATAGAGAGTTTGAAATAGGGGATGTGCAATTATATCATTACTCTAATCTTCCACCCAGTCTCAAGAAGTGGCCAAACAACTCCTCACTTTTTTGTCTTAATCTTTGTTGTCTCCACTTAACCCTCAACCTCAACCCGGTAAAATTCGACTTCAAGAACCTACAAACTTTGTTGGAACCAAAGAAAAATGAAAACTACTACATCCACAATATTTTCACAACAAAATTTAAGTGGTAAGTTGTTATTAGATATAATTTAAATTCACAATTGAAATTACTTTTGTTCCATCAATAACATCCTGTCACATAAGATTTATTGTAAAAGTGTTGTGAAACAGATTTTGAACAGAGCATTTCTAAAGAAGAATTATGCATATAGGTGGATTTTTGACCCGCAAAAAATGGATTAACCCAAACTTGTGTAAGTCCAGGTTGATTCAGGTTGAGTTTTGGGACAACCAAGTCAGTGGGCTAATTAAGGTCGCAATCTCTCGCACAGGGGAGGATTAATCATCCGAGAATACACTAAATGTTAGAGTCTTACTGAACTTTGCTGCACATGCTTGGACCAATAGTGGCTTTTTTTAGGCTAGTCACTAAGAAATTTAAATTATATAAAATTTGATAAAGTAATAACTTGAATATTTGCTACGTACAACTGCCAGTCAAGTCAAGTCGTTAGGGAGAGCAAAATTGTTGCGACTACAAAGTAAAAAAGAGTAGGACTATCGTCACCATCAAGGAGAATTCACAACTACAATATTTTTCTTGGTACTATTTTTTTAAGGAAAAATGAAATTAGAGATTACTTTATTGAATAGGCTGAACAAGCTACAAATTTGAATGATTAGTGATTTTTATCTTTTTGTTGAATAATTTGTTCACTTATTGTTGTTTGGTTTATGTTTGTTGTTATTTAAGCTAATATTTATTGTTGTTATTTAAGCTTTATTCTTTTATTTATAAAAGGGATTAAAGATTATGTTTGGGGGTAGAGTTAATTTTGGAGTAATGCTCTGTTCATAATATTTTTACAATAAATCTTATGCAAAAAACTGTTATTGGTGGGTAAAAAATAATATCAGTATTGGGGTCAAATTAGAATCAATAATAGCTTATCACATTGGATTTGTTGTGAAATTATTATGAAAATGTTGTGAATGTAGCATTACTCTTATTTTTGTTGAATCCAAATTTTTGTAATTCTCAAGTTAAGGTGTTCAACAATTTTATTAGGGTGGTCACAATAAATTTTTTTAGCATATAATTTTTTTTTTTTTTGACAAGTGTATATATACATTTTTTTTGCAAGTTAATGTGACCACCCTGACTTGCATATGGAGCTGCCAATGGCTTGGACATACTCTCTCTCCCTTCCGGTACATCAAGTTTGCCTCTTTAACATTATGCTTAATATGGAAGAACTCATCTTATTTTATAGTTTCAACATTGATGATATGTGGTCATTAGTTCTTCATCGGTAAGTGTTTATTTCAGCTTTTCAAATTTCAATATTTCTCTCACACAAACGCTCTGTCTTTCCTATATTTTTCAATCTTATTTTTTTTCTTTCAATAATCTCTTCATAGGCAACTAAAGCCTAGTGAGGGCCTTCGCCTTTTATTCTTTCCTCTAAGGCCCATTTTCTCTTTTTAATCATGCTTTTTTGCTTGGTATTTGAAGGAGATAACGCATGCTTTGATCTTCCTCTACTATGCCCGTCACCTACTATTTCTCATTACATTCAGCCATCGACGATTTTGATTTTATTTTATTTTTTATTTTTTCATCCAAACCCCAATAATATTAAGGCCAAATTAGTTATTGCATATTAGGGATATAGGTTAAGAACAATCCAGTGTTAAGTTTTTAGTACAATGTACAATATCAGCACATAAAGCATAACTTTTGGTTGGCTTATTGATGCCATTAAGTTATTCAATTGTGGTAATTGCGATATAAACCCTGTGTATGCAAGATTAAGGTTTTTAAAACACTTTGGACAATCTCGTGCTTTGTTTGGCTAATGCTTGATCTTTGTCATCATTAAGGCTTAAGTTGGTGAGAGCATAAAATGGAATGTCTACAATGAGCAGTTAAAGGCAACATGGACTTGGGTTTGGATACTTAGAGTCCCTACCAAGGTAAAGGTCTTCATAAGGAGATCATTTCAAAATGTGCTATTACATTACTGCCCACAAAACAAACCTATTTGCAAAGCATATCGTCCCTACCTTCTCTTGTGAGCTTTGCATGGAAAATGTAGAGATCGTTACCCATGCTCATTTGAGACTTGTGAGGTCAATGCATTGGAGTGACACTCAGAATGTTTGAAGGATGGTGCTACAAAAGATAAAATAGACATCCTTTGTCGTGAGAAAGCACATGAAGTTGATTAAGATCCGGGTGTACAACAATTGGAGGTGGAATGAATCTTTCTTTCTTTTTTTGTTAAAAATATATGGTTAAAGGGGCCCAAGTAACCAATATGGCTTCCTTACTTGCGCTGACCAGACTGTGGCAAGAAAAAGAAAATTGCTTCAATCCTAGGACTGTTTTCCAATTCTAGGTAGGGCTATCCAACCCACCCGTACCCAACCTACTTCCACCCGATTTGACTGCTCCAGCGATCGGACGTGGTTCTCGAGCTCCAAAACCCAACACTAGTGGGTCGGTTTCGAGTCCCCTCCTTTAAAACTTGTGAAACTCGACCTGCCCTTAGACATCAGATTATGGCGATTTCTCAAGCTTTCTGATGAGTTTTTCAGCTTAATTTGGCAAATTTCAGTGACCAAAACAATTAGATCCAGCATAGATACACCAGATCTGGCGATTCTCAGCATGATTTGGGGGAAAAATCATCGAATTTGATGAAATCTCTACCAAATCTAGCTAGATCTCATTGGATCTTGAACAGATCGAGCGAGATCTCACCGATTTTTTCCATTTTTCAGTGGTTTTCGATGGGTTTCGGCTTCACCCGAAACCGATTCCCACCCAACAAAAAATCGACCCTTGAAACTAGACCCTCTTACGGGTTGGTTGTGGGTTAGGCACCTACCTACCTGATCTCTTATGGGTCGGTTATGGGTTGGACACAAACCTGACCTGTGGACAACCCTAATTGTAGGAGTAGGCCACCTGCTACAGTGTTATGAAGCATGCTAAAAGCTTTTGCGATAGCATTTTTTCATGGTGTCCAAGTCATTGTAATAAAGCATCACATAAACTTGCCTTTGAGGTAGAGGAAACTTTATTTGGATCCACCATACGATTACTGCTTACTCCTTAGTGTGAGAGAGAATAGTTAGAAACGTATAAAGGTATTAAAAAAATTAAAATCAAAGGCTTTTAACTTTAATCTTAATTGTTATCTCAAAAAAAAAACTTTAATCTTAATCGTTAAAAAACTACTATTACTCAATGCAATAGCCATAACTAATGTATTAGATCACATAAACTTGCCTTTGAGGTGGAGGAAACTTTATTCGGATCCACCATGCAATTACTGCTCACTCTTTAGTGTGAGAGAGAATAGTTAGAAAAGTATATAAAGGTATTAAAAAAAATCATAATCAAAGGCTTTTAACTTTAATCGTAATTGTTATTTCAAAAAAAAAAACTATAATCTTAATTGTTAGAAAACTATAATCTTGATTGCTAGAAAACTACTATTACACAATGCAATAACCACAACCAATGTACTAGATCACATAAACTTGCCTTTTGAAGTGGAGGAAACTTTATTTGGATCCACCGGGCGATTACCTCTTTCTCCTTAGTGTGAGAGAGAATAGTTAAAAAATTATAGAAGTACAAAAATAAAATCAAAGGCTTTTAACTTTAATCTTAATTGTTAAAAAACTACTATTGCACAGTGCAATAACCATAACCAATGTACTAGATCTCAATTCAAGGATACTCCCCTTTCATAGAGTTTAAAATTTTAAATAGTAAACTCTTTCAAAAACATAATACAATGCACTATCAATTTTCTTTAAAAAAAAGAAAAAAAAAAAGAGCTGACATGGTAGTGCTACGGCTGACGTATAAATATATATATATATATATATATATAAAATCTTTAAGCCGGCCCCAAGCCCAAGACCAAGACTGAATAACTTGAACCCAAAAGGTTAAAGCCCAAAATCCCAAATGCTATACTAACCTCATGGAGTTGACAAGTTTGGTGTTGTTGAAAGAACCTGAAACATTGCCAATGAATCCTCTCTCAACTATTACCTCTCTGTTTCCTATATTTTTTAACAAAATGACAGGTCAAAGAGTTGCTATAGCTTCTATTTCATCTATCTCACAGTTCTCTTCCTCCTTCAAGATCATTGCCTCATTCATATCTCGTAACAAGTTATTTCTTAATTGATTTTGAAAGGGTTATCTCTTGTAGCTACTAGCTGGCCAATTTTTCGTTATCAGCTACCTGATATTCTTACTGCTTGCTTCTTATCCTCATTACGCTCCATCACCTACGAGTTTAATGATAATTAGTAATGATGAGTTAATAGAATTGTGCTATCGTGAAACAAATCCCCATGACCCACGGATTCGATCACGAGGAATTCATCATCTAAGGTGTAGGCTTGTAGTTCGCACGGGGATCTCAATTTATTCGCATCTTATTTGGTAGTAGTTGCATACTCCAAATGACCTGTCCATAACTTTCTTTCTCCCTCTATCTTGCTTTTTTTCACCGATAAAAATCATATCTCTCATTTCTGTGTTTCATTTTATGTTTCATCAATAATTTTAATAGATCACATGCAATTATTTTTTATTTTTAACTTTGTTTCACCACAAAAAAAAATAATAATAATAAAAAAGAAAAAGAAGAAAAAAATTGGGGTTTTCCGTAGTGATTATTATATAAGAAAATCAAAATTAATACATAGTGGAGTATAAAATGGAAACTGGGGAAAAAGAGTTGTACTCCTTCCCGATGCTCTCCGTTTTCTTCTGCATCACTATTCTTTTTTTTTCTTTTTTCTTTTTTGTTGGATATTTCAATAGTTACAATCTACAACCCTTAATGTTAATATCCCAATTTTTTAAGATCCTCAAAGAAATTTTCGAAAAACTAAAATCGACAGAATTGATACAGTTCATGATCTGACACTTTTGGATGCAATATTGCATCCAAAAGTGTGAGATTTTCATTTTAATCAACATATTCTTTCAAGGTACCAAAAATCTAAACTTTCAAGTCATCTTCGTAACTTTCAATTTTCATGATTCATGCCTTGAAGAATATTCGCGTAACACAAAGCAACTTTTTGTCTACCATGATTTTTCTTTAATAAACCATCAAGTCATCTAATTTTTTTTTCTTTTTTGGGTTTATGTTTTTGGCCTCTCTAAGAGTTTAAATCCTGATTCTGTTTGTGTCTACCATGATTTTTCTTTAATAAACCATCGAGGCCACTGATTGGGCCATTTTCTTTTTAATATTTACTTCTACATGTATATATCCGTTTATTTTTTGAAAGCCAAATAATTGTATTCATTAACTGCTAAACCTCAATACTATCGGATAAGAGTTGAGCCTGTAAAACAGACTAGCCACAATAAGGAGAATAATTGGATTTTGCATATCTTGCTAGTACTTGCTGGATGCCACCCCGACGTGTTATGTAACAGTTTAACAAGAATTTATTTAATGAAAAAGGGAATTACAAGTTTACAACAAAACAAATCAACACGATATATAACAAGCATAAAGCAGTGCAAATGGTACCCTATTTAACTATGCATAACAAAAAAAAAAAAAAAAGTATAGCCAACATAAACAGAGCATGGAAACTACGTGTGATGCGAGATTTTACTGTATGCATGAACTAAAAATTATGTACATGTGTCATGTGCGGTATATTTGTCATTATCAGACCGAGGCTACGGCAAAGTCGGTCATATTCAGAGTTGGAGGTTGAACTTGGATAACCACATCACCACCGGTACTGGTAACGCTGCTGCTGAGAACTGTTTGGCCGACGTTGCTGGAATAATTACTGGTCCAATACTTGAATAGTGCAGCGATGTGAAACCCGAGGCTAATTATTGCTGCAGCGATTTTGAGGCCCAGAAGAAACTGTGAATGTGTTTGGATTCAGCTTCCAGAGTTCACGTCTGGCTTCTTTTTTTTTTTTTTTCAGCGTGTCTGTCACTGTTCATTGGTCATGAACAGTGATTTTAGGTCAATGAACAGTAATTTTTGGCATGAACAGTATTTTTACACATTTAAAAATTATTTTGCTACAATGTTTTCAGTTTTCAGCAATAAGTTCTATCCAAACAGACTCTGCATTTCTTCCCTGTTAAAAAGAGAAAAGTATTAAAGATTTATCATTCAGAAAAAGTAGAACAACAACTTTAGTAGAGATATTAATGTTAGTAGTTAGTACCTGATCCCAGGAGGACAGGACCGGCTCAATAATTTTGGGGTCTGAAAATTTTAAGTGAATTTTTTTTTTAAGTCTAAATCTACACAAATAAAATTAATTTATTATAGGATTCAATAAATTTTTTTTTGATAAATACATGATTCAATAAATTAGTATTACTATAATACAAATGAATTGATATAATATATATACATCAAATTATTAATTGATGTGATAATTTATAATAATTGATAAAGTAAGAATTTGCATTAAAAAAAATGTGATAATTAACTTATTAATTAGTACGAGGCCGTGTGGGGGCCAGCTTAGCATAGTTCTTGTGATGTGTTGGGGCTTGTGAACAGGATTGCACAGTGCATGTGTGCATTGTGCAGTCTTGTCCTATCAAGTTGTGTGCATTGTTATTGTGCAGTATTCTGCATTCTAGGATACAATGTGACATTTTTAATGCATTTTATTGACCAATAAGATTACTTAAATTTTTTTTGTATTTAAAATATATAGATAAATATATTATATATATATATATATATTTTTTTTTTACAAGTGGGAGCCTTAGGCGATTGCATCTGTTGTTTAGCCGACCTGCAGGCGGAGTGAAAGTGGTCGAAGGAGGCGAACCTACCATTGATAATTTGTAATGAAGAGGAGGAAAACATATTCGAACACGAACTTGAAGGAGTTTTGGACATGATAGGGATATTATATATATAAATATATATATGAAGTTCAGCGCCACAAATGAAGTGTTTGGGTGGAGGATGTTACACCAAATATTTTACATTATATTGTTGACGATTTTATTAGTCAATAATACGCCCTCGGGGGTTGATACTAAAAAAAAAAAGTGTGTTATACTAAAACCAACCTATTATGCATATGAGTAAGTCTAAGGCTACAAATTTTTTTCACAATTTTGTTTCAACTTTGTTACGTGACGACTCCTGAGTGGTGAAATCATAAATCTACATGGATTCACTATTTTATTTCCATCACTTACAATTCATCACGTAATAAAGTTGTAGAAAAATTTGTAGTACTAGATTTAATTGTATAGATAATAGGTGGGTTTTAGTCCACACTTTCATAAGATCAAATATATATAAATATATATATATATAAAAGACTTTCGAGGAAACTGGAAAGAATCCCCAAACCGGTTAGTTTAGACTATAATCCAAAAAAAAAAAAAAGTATTTTTTCCAATAGTTGGTGGATGGCAATTTTTTCCAAGTGGATTTTTTCTACCAACTCTGTTCTTGCATCCTGGAGAAAATCTAGGAGCAATTCTCACTTCTCAACCACTAATTGGGGGAGAAAATTATCCTGCTTGGGCAAGATTAGTCAAAAAATCTCTTATTGCAATGAACAAGCTAGGGTTTCTTGATGATCTTTAACCATCTCTTCACCATTGGTGAATTCTCCAACAACTACTCAAGCATGGGTTCATGCTGAGAATATGGTAGGCACATGGTGTTGGAAAAATACATGGAAAATACAGAAAATACTTGTTTGTATCTCATACAAAACATGCGCAGCGGAAAAAATTAACAGATCTACTTCACTCGCAATTGATAACATGTACCATGTAAGTTTCAGAATTAGAGAACAAGAAAGCGTACCTTGGAGCGGTGAAATTCAAAACCAAATATCAGAAACACTTAGGAAGACTTTCAATCTTCACTCCAATTCCACTTAATGCCCAAAATGTGTAGTCTCTCAATCAGTTTTCAATGAGAGAATAGAAGAGTGTCCAACACTCACATACATACCATTTCAGAATGATATCTCACACCACTATGAAAAGGTCTCATGAAAAACCTTCTTAGAAATTCTGTATGTTTCTCTCCTTATATATAACTGATTATCTAATTGGGCTAGCCTTTTGGGCCATTCCAATTGGGCTCTTGTGTGTGGCTTGGAGTGGGACCAAAAGGGACCAATAAGACACTAGCTCCAATGGGTCTTGGGTTTTTCTGTCAACTCTTGATAAGTCCAAAATTACCATTAACTATATTTAATACCACTATATAAATATAGTTGCACTCTAGGCCTTATCTATAAATTATATCCCAAGATTTTATTACACATGCAACCCCTTCATAAAATATTTGTAGTAATACAAAGTCATGAATGTAGACTGCCACTTTGTAAATTACTTCATCTTATCCTTGAGTACCTGGTTTAATCCTTTATGTTATTCATTATATATTTATGAAATCTAATTCCATAAATATATACTTTAGTAACTTCTTACTAAAGTGGTTGGGCCCAACTCTCTGAATAACCAAACCCATTAAACTTATCTCAAGAGAATATTTTGTATCTCTGTTAAGAGACTATGAATTCCATCTTGAGAATATATGTTCCATCAATACTAAATATGGCTCCCAACATACTGAGGTTTTGACCGTAACTAATAGATCTCACTCCTGATATATCAAAGCAACCTACATCTTTTGATCAGGTCCATTATTCTCTCAGGATTTAGAGTTGATGTAAATAGAAGTCATATGATTTATTATTCATTTGACAGTCGTTAGAAGAATAATAAATCTCACAGCGGTCCAGTTCAATATGTCTTAACTCTTAAAACATATCAACATACCAACTAGAAATCTTCATTTCCATGATCAAGACAAATCATTTTAGTTGATATGTTATAGTTTTCGCAGATGAAACGCTCAATTTCATCACTGACTACGAACTAAACTTCTGAGTTTACAAAGAACTTGTGATTTATATCTTCTGTGACTTTTCACATAAATCACATACTATATATCTCATGGACTAAGATAATGTCTCATTAGTTCATTTATAGATAGTTTCATATAATTAAACAATTTAATTATTAATGACATGCCAATAAATTGGATTTTAGGGCATAAACCCTAACAATCTCCCACTTGCCCTCAAAGACAATTTATCATATATCTGACACTTGTCTCCCTTTAGAGTAATTTATAATCACTCTAAGGCAAGGCTTAGAAACAAGTTACAGCCAAATTTATTGCATAAATTATCTTTTCTACTACTACTTCTCACGTACTCATATCTCTCTAATGAGATGATACTTATGCTTTAATGTGTATCTTCATCACCTAGAGTGAACACATATCTTGAAGTTCAACTTCATAATGTGTATCTCACCACCTAGAATGAACACATATCTTGAAGTTCAACGTCATAATGTGTATCTTCATCACCTAGGATGAACACATATCTTGAAGTCCAAATTCATGAATCACAATCAAACTACAAATCAATATTTGTATATCCAGTATCTATCAAAACCTCACTTTTGTGGACAAGCATATAATACCTCATTCTCATAAGATATTTGAATATATGTTTTACTCCCACTTAATTAAGTGATCTTTGATTCATTAATATTTGCTTACCATGCCCACTGCAAAATAGATATTTAGCCTAGTATTTAGCATAGCATAAAAACTTCCTATCCATTAGTATAAGGAACCGTCTTAATATGCTCTTCATTTTTTATGTCTTAGGACCATAATCTTATATAAAGGAAATGCTCTTCCTTTTATATGTCTTAGGACCACGATCCTATATAAAGGAACTGCAAACTTAAAAGGAAAGAATTCTTTCTTGAAGTATTACATGCAATTTGCTTCTGAATATTGAAGACCTTAGTTCCATTCCCTTGGCTAAATGCGTCCCTAAGATCAGTCCAGATCTCAAGTGCAATATCTCTATATATAATGATAGCTTGGAGTTTTGGAGAAACAGAGTTGATGATCCAAGTACCAACCATGTTGTCAGCATGAATCCATGCTTGAGTAGCTATTGGTGAATTCACCAATGGAGAAGAAATGGTTAAAGAACCATCTGTGAAACCAAGCTTGTTCTTAGCAATCAAAGATTTTCGCCCCCAATTAGGGTTGTCCACCCAATCCGAAGACCTGACCCACCCGAAGGATCCGACTTGAAAACCGACCGACCTAATCAAGTCACCGGTCGGCGACGAGTTATTTGTTCCAATAATCGATTCCGGCAAGTTGGTCTTGGTTTCCTCCCCCAAAACCCGATTCGATTGATGTACTAAGAATTTCCAGCAAAAAATTTCTAGATTCCGGTAAAAATTTCCAAATTCTGGTGAGATTTTCCAGATTCCGGCCTCAAATTTCCAATTCTGACTTCAAATTTTTAGATTATGGCAACAAATTTTCATATTTCGGCGACTTAACAAGTAGATCTAGTGATATTTCATCCAAATCTAGTGAAATCTCATCAAATTAAGTGAGATTTCTGCCAGATCTGGCGAAATCTCACTGACTTTTTGTCATTTTCTCACCAGAATCTCGGATCTTGACTCCAACAGATCCGCCCGAAACCAACTAGATGTCTAAACCACCCAATTTGATTAGTTTCTCGGTCAGTGAGAGGTTGATGGCAGAGTCCACTCGATCAAGTCTGGTCAGCGGCGGGTTGAGCACAAACCCGACCCGCCCAACCGACCCATGGACAGCCCTACCCCCAATCAATGGTTGAAAAGTGAGAACAGCTCCTGGATTTTCACCAGGATGTAAAAACAGAGGGTCATTGAGATTGTATGAATCTTGCGAAAAAGATGAAGATTCAATGGTGGAAGCATTAGCTGCAGTTGTGTCTGCCATTAAAGAAACTGACAAAGCTTGAAGAAAGCAACAATGGTGGATGAGAAAAGTTTGAAGAAGATGACAATGGTAGATGATAAATTGAGAAAATTCCCAAAATTGATTTGATAAAACCTTAGAAATAGAAGCATCTAGTAGTTTGCTCTAATACCATATGAGAAAATTAGTTTGATGAAAACTGATTTGCTCATCTCATTTCATTGAATTGAAAGCTGTACATATATATATATATATACACACACACACACAAATTGACCCAAATCTACTTTGTAACTAACTTTACAAACTGATACACATGTCAACAGAAACTAATTAACATAACAAATTCTTACACGTGCTTGATCACTAAACTAACTACACTTACATACAAAGCTACATATCGTTTACTGTACAGTATCAACTAAGCTACACTGCTACTCTGTCGTTTAGACAGATTTGTACAAATCTTGAGTTGCTTCAACTTTGTAACAGAAGACACGATCCCTTGATGATTGTCTGGTCCTTCAATCTTTGCATCATCTGCACCTCTACTAGCTAAACTCTTATTTGATTGTCTCGCCTGCTCTGGTGCTTGTCTGGGCTGCTCTAGTGCACTAGTTGCTGCACTATGTGGCAGTCGGAGCTACTCTGGTGTAACAGCTAATGTTGCACCATCATGGCTTTGATAGAGGGGCCAATCAGTGTGGCTTCTCTACTTAAGTGTGACTATAATAACACCCTAACTACTCCCAAGTTAAGACCATGACAAAAAAAAAAAAAAAAAAACTCTCTCTTGGTTTTTTTTTTCAGTAATTCAATCCTAGGACTGTCTTCTTTTCTAGGCCACCTACTACACTATTATGGAGCATGCTAGAAGCTTTTGTTATGCCACTTTTTCATGGTGTCAAGTCATTGTAATAAAGCAGCACAGAGACTTGCCCTTGAGGTGGAGGAAACTTTAATTTCGGATCCACCTTGCAATTAGAGAGAATAGTTAGAAAAGTATAAAGGTAAAAAAAAAATCAAAGTTTTATAACTTTTAATCTTAATCGTTAAAAAACTATTGTGGGAGGGAGGAATTCGAGGAGCAAAGGTACGAAGCATTTGGACATTCTGAAGAGACAGTTGGTCCTCACTCTTCATCGGATTGGGCTCAACCCAAATGAGGCATCCAAATGCCAAAAATTGAATAAAATATTCAGCTCGAGAAGTTCGAGGAGCAAGAAAAGAGAAAAGACAGTTGGTCCTCACTCTTCATTGAATTGGGCTCAACCCAAACGAGGCATCCAAATGCCAAAAATTGAATAAAATGTTCAACGCGAGGAGTTCGAGGAACGAGAAGAGATGTGTAGGTAGGAGGAGCCCGGGGTCCCAGTCCAAAACCAACATGATGGGTGGTTAAGGAAGAGAGTAGAGATGTGCAGGCAAGAGAAGTAGGAAGCTTCCTAATAAAGCACTCATCACCTCTACATTAAATGCATTGTACCAACTCAGTCTGCCGCATTTAATGGCAAAATGACCCCTGAACAGTATTTTTACTCTACCACCACTAGCAAGGCATTGATGGGACAAGTATCCAAGCAAGGATCCATAGCAGCCTAGGTGGAGGGCTGGGATAAGGCCCCGGCTACTATAAAGAGGAAAGAGGCTCCCTTAAGATAGGAGACAGAGAATTGGAAAGAAGAAAATAAAGGGCAATGAGAAGTTTTGTAACCGAGAATTGAATAATATATGAACAAGTGATCGTCGGACTAATTTGAGGAAGAGTTAATACTGATTTTTGCCTTTCTTATTAGTAATCTTACATATTTCTAACAACCTAAGAATTGGACTTCTTTCTAAATTCCTTAATGAAACCATTAAGGCTTAAAAAGGCTGACCTTGGCAACATACCCTTACAAATTAATTGTGTTGGGCCTCAATACAGTAATTACCAACTTAACTTGAATTGGGCTGTGGATATCAACCCCTACAACTATTGAACAGTATAATAACCTTAGTTATTGTACTTGATCTCAATTAAATAGTAAACTCTTTCAAAAACATAATACAATGCACTATCAATTTTCTTTATATAAAAAAAATAAATAAATAATCATAAAAGAGCTGAAATGGAAGTGCTACTGCTGACGTATAAATATTTTATAAAAAAAATCTTTAACCAGGGCCCAGGCCCAAGACCAAGACTGAATAATTTGAACCCAAAAAGTTAAAGCCCAAAATCTCAAATTCTATACCAACTAACTCGACAACACGCAAAACAGAAGGTCCAGAATAGCACACGCCACCAACCAACTTGTTTGGACAAGACATTTCAAACCAATCCCCACAGCTCACTTTAACCCCTCTCTCGCAATATGTTATATAGAGAGTTAGCATCAGCCATCAGTCGAACTCAAAACAAAGCGAAATAATGGACTCTACCAACGTTCTGGTTAGTAACTCCTTTTCCCTCTGCATCTCCTTTTCTTTTTCTTTACATTTCCTGTTTGGTTGCTCAGAAAAACACTTAAAACTAAATAATTTTATACTTCACAATTTATAGTCACTCCATTCCCAACGTGTCACTACTCTGCAAAAATTTTCCACGGATTTTTTTTTTTTTAATTATTGCTATGTAATTATCGTTATTGTTATCTTGCGGAGCTTTCTGTCTTTGTTTTTTGGTTTTTTCCTTTTTCCTGTTTGATTGCTAAGAATTCGAAAATAATGGAGCATTTACTTTAGAGCGTTCCTATAGGAATTTACTTTTAGCTTTGTTGGAGATTCTATGTTTTTTTCTCAGTAACCAAACAAACATCTAAAATATTAATGCATGTTAATTGCGATTAGTTTAAGTGGCTGGATTACTCTGTTTTCCTTTGTTTTCTCAGCAATCAAACAGATATTTAAATATTTTTTTTGCGGATCAAATAAGTTTTTATTGTAACTATGGGCATAATTGTGTGAATTTTTGGTCACTTTATTTTTGATGGTTTTGTTTGATTGAATTTTCAGCTTGCTTCTTCTTCTGCTGGCTTAAAAATGGGAAGTAGAGAAGTAAGGAAGAATCAAACCCTACTTTGTGCTCCTATAATGGCAGAAACGGTTGATAAGATGGTGATTAACATGGATACGGCAAAACAAAGTGGTGCCGACCTTGTGGAGATCCGATTAGACAGTTTGAAGAGCTTCAATCCTTATGAAGATCTCAAAACCCTAATCAAAGAGTGTCCATTGCCCACTCTATTCACTTACAGGTTCACGACTGGGAATTCTTTTATGATTAAACTGTTTCTGCATTGTGTGTGTGTGTGTGTGTGTTTTCAAGATCTATATAATAGTCTTAATCTTTATGGATTGGAATTTGGAAATATGCTAATTTTGTTTTAGAAGATTGGCTTCATTTGTTGGAATGGACAACCATAATCAAGAGATGTTATAATTTGATCTTGTTATGTAGCCTTTTAAGAGTATCCAGCATAGACCTATCTGATTTTATGTACTTTTCTAGACCAAAATGGGAAGGTGGTCAGTATGATGGTGATGAAAAGAAGCGATTGGATGCCCTTCGATTAGCCATGGAGTTTGGAGCTGATTACATTGATGTTGAGCTTCAGGTTGCTTCCTAATTAATATGTGAATTCAAACAAATTCAAATGGTGGTTTGATTGTGTTAACAAAGAGTTAGAATCTATGATTATGAGTAGTACATTGTTTTCCGTTGTTAAAATAAAATTAATGATTTTGTGTTGGGTATGAAAAACTTAAGTGGTTAGAGGCTTGAGATAGTTTAAATGCTACCCAAATATGAAGTTTCATGAAAATTTCTGCAAAATTTGTGTTACTGTAGAGCCATTAAGTTTGCCACATTTAAAACAATCTGTGCACTATGCATTTCATTCTGATGCCAATTTGTATTATTACCTTCATTACAGCCTTTATAACCTTGATTGCACTTTCTTGATATTTGACTGCTCTAACATATTGGCCTGTTTCTTAAGTTTATTTTCCCCAACAAAATTATAGGAAGTTTTCTTTGGATAACATTGTATCAATCTAGACAGCATCCATCACTTCATGGATTTTTCAGTGCTCTACTTTTTTTTTAGGTCTTATAGGATTCACAAATACTGGAAGAGGGTGACGTGTCAACTTTTTTCATCTTGCTTTTGAGACCTACTAGTATTCTTTTTGTGGGAAAAAAGTTTGAATGATAAAACTGACAGTACCAGATATTATTTTAAGATGTCAAACATATGCATTGAATTATTGGTAAACTTGTGAGAATATGTTCCAATGCCGCTCAAGTGCAAAGAGGTTATCTTTACAAAGGCCTAATTATAAGATGTCAAAATAATAGTTCTTCCTGTCCTACTTTCATTTTAAATTACTACTAGGATTATAAACGTTAAATTTTTCACTTGGATTATTGCTCTTTGAAGGTTGCTCATGAGTTTAATGAATCCATTTTTGGAAAAAAGCCTGAAAAGTTCAAAGTCATTGTATCATCTCACAATTATCATGATACTCCATCTGTGGAGGATCTTGGCAACCTTGTGGCAAGAATACAAGAAACTGGTGCTGATATTGTGAAGATTGCAACAACTGCCTTGGAGATCTCTGATGTGGCACGCATTTTCCAAATAACTGTGCATTCTCAAGTAAGCAGTGTATGTGAAAGCATTGCACTTTAAACTGTAACCGTAGTCCATTAATTGTCTCCATTGTTGTTGAAATATGTATAATGCTTTTGCTTCTATCTTTTTTATGCCATAGAAATCAAGGCTTAATGGTTCGTATATAGATTATGTGAATGGTGTGAGGTACACATATTCCATTACTGATTGCTAGCAGCAAATGGCTCATCTTGGTGTTTATTGAGATTAACACAATAATAAGGAAATCTGACTGATCACGTAACAAGGTTTTTGTCTTAGATGATAAGTGTCACTGGTTGGTTGTATCAAAGTTTATGTGTAAGAAGTGTGGTTATTTTAGTTGTCGTTCTTTTCTTTTCTTGTGATCATTGAATAACTCCAATGAGTTGGTTGAGAAATTACTGAGATGAATATATTGCTTAACTTAAATATGTAGTTAGACGAGGAGTAAAAGGAAAGGATATGAAGGTATGCATCATGTATTCTTTCTTGACTGTCTCCACAATGATAAATGCAGCCATGTGACATCTGAAGCATTGAATTTTAGGAAGATACTGTCAATACCAAATCTAATTATCCCCTCTCTTTTTTTTTTTTTATCTCTATCTTTATGCTCATTTATTACTAGTTTTGACTGGTAATGGTAGAAACTCTTTACGTTATGTATTCATAGATTCTTCACATATTTAAAGATTTTTTTATTTATTTAATAATGAAAATTTTAGGTTCCAATTATAGCAATTGTTATGGGTGAGAGGGGTTTCATCTCGCGGATTTTATGCCCAAAATTTGGTGGGTTTCTCTCATTTGGTACCATTGAGTCAGGAGTTGTATCAGCTCCTGGTCAACCAACAATGAAGGATCTGTTAACTCTATACAACTTCAGAGAGATAGGGCCAGATACAAAAGTGTTTGGCATAATTGGGAAGCCTGTTGGCCACAGCAAATCACCGATTTTATACAATGAGGCATTCAAGTCAGTTGGTTTTAATGGAGTTTATGTGCCTTTCTTGGTGGATGACGTTGCAAAATTTCTCCAGACTTACTCATCCATAGATTTTGCTGGATTCAGGTTCAAACTTCTTTGTTGAGTTCTCTCTAAGTCAAACTACAGTATTTATTACATTTTAAGTATGATGTGTTCTTGGTCTGTTTTCTTTTAGATTTCTTTTCTTCTGGTGGTCAATATTTTGGGGAGGGCTGGGCTGCTTAGTAGAGTGATGGGAATTTGGTAGCTTATTTAATTACTTGATATTGTAGTTGTTGAAGGTTATTCCAATGGTTTCATTTATAACATATATTGACATATGACAAAACAAATCTGTCTGGAATATTTATTACACTTATTGAATTATACTTGAATCATGAGATAACTTCTTTCCCAAACACAGTTGTACAATTCCTCACAAGGAGGATGCTCTCAAGTGTTGTGACGAGGTTGATCCAGTTGCAAAGGTATTGAAATTTTATTCATGTTGCTGGGGCTTGTCTGAAAATTTACCGACCCGAAGTCTCTGGCACCACTGAATTCCATGAGTAGTTAGGGATGCCTTAGCTTTGGTTGTTATTTTTCATTTTAAGTAATAGTATATGATTTGTTCACAGTCGATAGGAGCTGTGAATTGTATTATAAGGAGACCAACTGATGGGAAGATGTTTGGTTACAATACTGACTATGTTGGTGCAATTTCTGCTATTGAAGATGGACTACGAGGTATCATTTGTGTTTAATGAGAAAATAAAAAATATAAGCATAAAAATCACAGTTACACACAGGTCAATGGGCACTGGGCACTGGGAACTGAGGAATAGCTTCAGTCACCTGTTAAGCCCAAACCAGTTCCCACAGTCAATGAACAGTGCCATTACTTCGATGCTTGTAATTTTTCTTCTGGTTCAATGTCTCTTTTTTATACAAATAAATAAATGGACTGTTAGACACATAAACCTCTCTCTTCTTTGGTTTAAAGCTAAGGCATTCTTGCACAATATTATTTCCATGTTAGGTTCTCATAACATTAGCGCTACTGCTGATTCACCCTTAGCTGGTAAGCTCTTTGTGGTCATTGGCGCTGGAGGTGCTGGGAAGGCGCTTGCATATGGTGCAAAAGAAAAGGGAGCACGAGTTGTGATTGCTAATCGCACTTATGGTAAGCCTCCAGCTTTTGATCGCTTTTTGCAATGTTCAGTTTGGTACACTTCTTTTTATTATTCTTGTTTTCTGATCGTATATATCTGGTAGTATCATTCTAACATTCTCTGCTATGACTTGTGACTTACATGTTTTTTACTATGGTTGGCATCCATAATGTACTATAGTATAAAAGTTGTGTACTACAAGCTGTGGCTGTGCCAACTGGATGCCTTCTTCTTTTTCTATTTATAATTTTTTCCCCATTTTTTCTCCTTTTGCCACATGGACAATCCTTTTGCACCTTTATTTTACATACAAAAGATTTGTATCCCGGCTAACAAAAGAGTCCTCATTGCATTATAATTACATTAACATTATAAAATTTTACTTTCAACTTAAATTAATATTTCAATTACAAAATTTAAAATTCTATCCTAATTTTTTGAATTATTTTTCAAGAAATGACATTTATTTTAATCATCTACTATAAGTTTTATTTTTGAAAAAAAAAAAAAATCATTCTTTCACAATCATAGCTAAGCTTCAGTCAAATAACTTTAGGTGTTTTTTTCTTCATTTTTATTATCTATTGTATTGCTCAAATATGATATTTGTAAAAAAATCCTTTACATATGAATTTCAATTAATCTATGCATCATATGGGCGTACTGCTAGTAGCTATAAAAATTTAACTAAAATATTTTTTTTCTTCTTGATGAAACAACCAAAATATATGCTATAGGGGAACTAGTGGAAGGAAAGTTACTATTATGATAGAAACTTTTCTTTGTTGTAGAAAAACTAAAAAAGTAATGCATAATTTAATCTTTTTGCATTTGAAGAGGAAGAACTTTTTCTATGGTTGTGGAGAAGTAAGATATGCTGCAATGTGAATGAGCTATAGCTCAAATAGCATCTCCTCCCCTTTTATAGCAAGGTGGAGGATGAGGTCATACTACTTATGACTTTCAATTAATCCATGCATCATACAGTCATACTAATATTAGCTACAAAACTTTAACTGAAATATTTTTTCTTCTTGATGAAACAACAAAAATCAATGCTAAAGGTGAACTGGTGGAGGGAAAGGTTACGACTATGATTAGAATTTTTCTTTGTTGCAGAAAAACTGAAAGAGTAATGCATAGAGTAAACATTTTGTATTTAAAAAGGAAGATTTTTTCTATAATTATGGAGAAGTATGATATGCTGCAATGCAAATGAAAATGGCATCTCTCTTGTACAACAAGGTGAAGGATGAGGTCGTGGGATCAAGCTCACATGTGTGATTAGAAAAAAAAAAAAAAAAAAAAAAGAGAGAGAGAGAGAGATTAAAATATGCTGTAGTGTGAAATGGTTGTCGGTTCATATTGTGATTGGTTTTCCTTTGATTATATTGTTTGTCCATGTCAAGCTCCATCTAAGCAATCTTCTGAATTAATGCCACTATTGATAATTATTCTTTCCTTTTCTCCTTCCCTCTCTGGGCCCCCATTCCTGTTCTAAAATATTATTGTCCCAGTTTTGCTATAAATGTTATTTCTTGCTTCAATGTGTCTTGTCTTGAAAATGTTTGCATTGAATTAATTTTTTCTTCACTGTAATAGATTTCCTTCTGCCACAGAATCTCAAGTACCATGGATAGGGAAGTTCTAAGGATATGTGTAATTTGTTTAATGATTTATTTAATGATAATAAGTTATTATTAGAATTTCACTACATACAAGACTGATGAACAGCATTTTGTTGTCTAGCTCAAGTAATATTCCTGATATTTCTAATTATTTCACTAATGATATCTGATTGATTTATATATTTCACTTCAAGATCGAGCCAGAGAGCTTGCTAATACTATTGGAGGAGATGCCGTAACTCTTGCTGATCTAGAAAATTTCCATCCAGTGGATGGTATGATTCTTGCAAACACGACATCTATTGGAATGCAACCAAAAGTTGATGAAACACCCATTCCTAAGGTCTGCCTCTCTTGCACGCTGTTTCTTTTGTCTTGGTAACCATATAGATATTGGGAATATTGACAACCTAATCTACTTTTTCATTAAAAGCATGCATTGGTGGTTATTGCAACATGGTTATTGTTAAGTTGACTGTGATCCTGGACTTTTCGCCTTATGAGCTGCATTTGTTTCAGACATGGATCAATTTTATATATATAAACACATTGTTAAACAGACGTTATAATTACATATGGGGTTTTGAGATCGAGATTTATTAATAGAAGAGAAGATAAATAACAAATAAGTACTGTTGTGAAAAGTCATAGGTAACATGAATTGATGAAAAAATTCCATCTGTTATGATTTCTCACGTGCACTGAATATCTATGCAGTGGGCTTTGTTCAAAGGAAAATTGGGTTGGTCAGAGAAGGCACAATAGGATAGAATTTGGTTGTAATACTGCATTCAGTGGTCCAACCCACCTTTGGTCCCTTCTTTCAATATGAGCTTAAGTCAGAACTGCAGTGCGAAGAAACCAAAATAATGAAAATTGATGCTACCCACTTTGGGTTTTGTTATGGATACTAACCACCAAAAAAAACAGAAAAAAAGAACGATGAGTATTTGTAAATTACTTAATAATGTTAGATGATATTTTTTGAATTGAAAAAGATCTTAATAACTCAATTCTTAGCAATATTGTTCAATAACATGGACACCACCAACTATAACAATTTGATGGAAAAAAAAAAAAAAAAAACCCCACTACTGTGAGGGTAAAATCGTGGCTATAATTCAGGTGGGGTCGCTTTTTTTTAATCTTCTAGCTCAGAATTTTCAAAAGAAGCCTAGATTACCTACAACTACAAGGTCTTCATAAAGTAGTACAAAGGCAAAGCAGCTGTCAGTTTAATGCCATAATTAGGGTAAGAATACAGGCAAGTCACCAGTGTTGTTGTCCTGAATGCTCTGGATCAGATCTTAACTAATTTGGTGCTCATTTTTGAATTAAGGTCCTGAGCATTTTTAGTTAAAGTTAGTTCTCATATAAGCCAAAGCATTCATAGTTCCCACACTGCTTGGATAATTTTGTTTCCCTGATTGAAGAAGGCCTAATTGCTTCCTTCATGCTCTTTATGCTTCTTTAGAAGGAAAATGTATCTTGCGTATCAGCTGCATGCAACATCTCTCTCACATTTTGTAGGACTCACATAATGTGAGAGAGGTGCAGCATGTAGCTGACACATAAGATACTGCCTTACGTAGTAAGGGTGTGAGGATCTCATTTTTCTAGAGTGAAACCAACTTATTGACTGTTTGAACGGGTGTGAGGATCTCATTTTTCTAGAGTGAAACCAACTTATTGACTGTTTGAACTGACCTTAATTCTTGTCAGGCTTTTGGCTTGCCTTAGGTCCTTTCAGTCTTGGGAGCGGTTTTTAGGTATAACGATAATGTTGAAATTCAGAGTCACCTGCTAACAGAAATTCCAATGGAGAGAAGAAAAAAAAAATCTGAATCCTCTATGCTAGTTTACTGACAGCCATTGAGAGTAGAGAAAGTTGTTATAATCAAACTCAAAAATCCTCGTGAACAAACCAAATTTAATAAAGGGAAGCTGTACCATGCTATAGCATTTTTTTTCTGAGAAGTTCATTAGCCCTTCAGTGTTTCATTTTTTGCAGAATGGCACCAGGCCATTATGATATCAACTTGCACGTTCAGGGGCAAGACAATAATTGGATTTCTGTTTTTGCAGCATGCTCTGAGATTCTACTCACTAGTTTTTGATGCGGTTTACACTCCCAAAATTACTAGACTTTTGAGGGAAGCAGAAGAATCTGGAGCCACAATTGTTTCGGGGTCGGAGATGTTCATAGGACAGGCATATGAGCAGTTCGAGAGGTTCACTGAGTTGCCTGGTAAGATGATTTTGAATAGCTTAATAACATTCATCCAGACTGTCTTTTTATTACTCTCTATTTAATTGGCAATTAACTGATATTTGTTTTTTGGCCTCTTGCTTCATTGTCCAATTGCAGCACCCAAACAACTTTTTAGGAAAATTATGGCAAAATTCTAATGAGGTTTGTTTGGCTACACTTTACATGCAGCTGATTCTCATTCTCATGTAGCTGAATTTGAACTTTTTCGTTTCCTATTTTCTTGAGAAAGTTAATGCCAGTTATTTTCATCTGCTGTTAATTATTATACCCGAATGATCTTATTCATATTGCCTTGATAAAGTTTCAAGGATGTTTATGCAAGACTTTGTGTACTACTCTCTCACTCATTGATTGTTGAACAATTTGTATTCCAACCTTTTCTTTTTTTTCTTTTTTACTTTATCAAGACTCACTAGCTTCTTTCATTTAATTTTTTTTTTTGGAACTATTTTTATTTTTTGGGTTGTGTCCTAATCTAAAAATTGAGATGAATAAAAAATTATGACACTAAATAAAAAAAAAAAAAGCCTCATCACACATGCAAAGTACGTGTGATGAGGCTAATATGTATATATAGTCAAGATTAAATTACATTTAGTGTAACTCTTATTAATGTTGCTCCTTAAATAAATTTGTATTGGATGAGTGTTTTAATAAATCCACTAATATCCCATAAATAAATTAAAAAATCTAGTATTAAATTACATCATTTTCTTATACACTTCATAATTGTAAAATATCAAGATGGTTATATATCAATAACTATTTCATTTATAAAATGTTAAAACTTTAATTTTAAAAAAAAATTAAAATTTTTCATAGAGCATAAAACTATTATTCCAATAAAATGTTATTGATATGACAAAGTTATTAAGTAATATAACTCTTTGTATGTTACATCATTCAATAACTTTTCATTTGATTAATACTTGGATTGTTTTTTTCCTATAAACGTCTTATGCATGCCAAATTTGATGTTATATATATACACACACACTTTTGATCATTTTCTAGATGAGATATTTTTTTAATCTCTTATCGTTTCTATATTTTGTATGCATGATGAGTATATAGTTTCAAAAAGTTGCATGGCTCTCACAAAAAGTTCGGACCCCACACGTGGGTCCACCATGGGGCTCACGCCCTTTGTAAAAGCTCAGAGCGATGCTTTAAGATTACCTAAGTTTTTTTCATAGTTGTACTGTTGGACTGTACTGGTGTGGTGACCTTTTTTTGCCTATTTAATTTATTTTATTTGTTTTTACTTTTTTCTCGACTAGATTAGAGTGTTCATGAAAGCTAGTGTACCAAAGTTGTGCAACTAAAGTTGAAAGCTAGTGTACCAAAGTATATCGTTATATGGGATACATCATGGAATTCAAATCTTAAGATTGGATTATTAATTGGAGAGACAATCTATGTGTACAACAAAATCTCTCAATAGCACAAAACTTCGTCAAGTCTTTTGTATAGAGTTTGAAAAAAAATAAGCATTTTATTAAGAAACAAAAAAAAAAATGAAATTAAACAAAATTGTGATAGATTGAAGTAATAATTAATTTAGCATGAATCGGGTGTCCAATCTAGAACCGAAACCAATGGTTACTTACTAACCCGAGCCACCAAATTTTAAAATATCTTGATTGTAGTGTTGGTTCAATTGATGGCGGGTTGCCAGTGAAAGGAATCGACAAGATTGGTTGGAGCGATGGTTGTGCTGTTAGAGAACTTGATAAATCCGACATGTTTGAAAACTTCATCTCCAGTTGCAAAACTCTGCCATATTCGAGAAGATCTCAGCCAATCTTGCTACATTTCCTCTAGATTCAAAAAGATCTCAGTCAATTTGGTAAGATCTCTGTCACTTTTGGGGAGATCTTAGCTAATTTAAGGGGATCTCTACCAATTATGAGAAAATCTCAGCCAATTCGGTGAGATCTGTACCTTTCACCACGTTATTACAACTACAACTGATCCGATAGTAGGAGATCTAAACCCATGGCAATCTGATTCTACCAAACTGGCGGTTGACAGCATGTCTCATTGTCTCACACTCAACGTGAGCAAGTCAGATTCAGGTTGATTCCAAAACCGACTCGTGGACACCCATAAGCATGTCATGAGCAAGTATGAGGCCACGTAAAAAAAGGAGTTAAATCGCATATTTGGTTTTAAATCTTTACTCTTTATTTCAAAATCGTCTTTATATTTTAAAATCTTTATTTTAGTTTTTATACTTTTAATTAATTTAACATTATTTCAAGAAGTTCTCATAATCATATTACATCTTTCCATATTATAGGCTTTACTTCACTAAAGTTATATATATATATATATATATAAAAAGAAGAAGGACCTAGAAACTTTATTAAATAATCTTAGCCAAAATTGACTTAAAGAAGGTCATGAAGGTGGGAAGGAACATCTTCCATTCACTAATAAATTTTTAACATGTCTAGCATATTTAGCAACAGTACAAAGTCAGCTCAACTATAAATGCAACTAAGGACCCCACTTATAAAAAAAAAAAAATTATACACATAATATATTTATCTATATATTTTAATTACGAAATTTTTTTTATAATCATTTTATTGGTCAATAAGATACATTCAAAGGGCCTCATTGTATCACTAATAAAAAATTTATTTTTTAATCTGCACACTACCGCTGCACACAAAGTTGACAGCAATGACGGGACAGCACACTGACACATAGGCATTGCACAAAGGCCATGGCCACAGCACAGCTCACACCTGCCTAGCTGTCCCACACACAGTCACCCACGGCCCACACTCAATTTTAATGTATACTCATAGCATAGGCACACACCCATTGTACTGTACACTATCTTTTAGACTTCTATTTTATCAATTATTATAAGTTATTGCACTAATTAATAATTTGATGTATATCATATCAATTCATTGTATTTTAGTGATACTAATTTATTGTACTTAATTATGCAAATAGATGAAAATACTCCAATTAATGGGTTGGAGTAATAATTTGATTTATATCGTATCAACCCATTGTATTATAGTGATACTAATTTTATCACACCTAATACAGATGCATTGCAGAATGAAGTTTTTTAAAACTAAAATTAATAAAATATTCTTTAAGGTTTACTATGTCATAAGAAAGATTAAGTGGATTAGCCATATTATCAATTGAAAAAAAAAATTGCTAGAGGAACTTAAATACAAAAACTTAATTAGTAATTTTGCATCTAAATAAACAAGAAAAATAGATTTTAAATAAAAATTAAAAAAATCAAAAAACAATATATATGATTAAAAAAAAAAACCCCACTTAAAATTTTTACCTAAGGCCTCTAAAGTTATTGAGCCAGCTTTGCAACAATATTATTTCTTTATGATATGAGAAAAAGATAAATGATTAAGCTACTATAGTAAGTTGAACTGCTTTATCAAGAAGATGACCAAAAGATGCCAAGGACTCCTCATCTATACTCTTATTTAAAGGGTGTCATCTATTTGAGATTCTCATTTTTTTTGGTTTAAAAATATCCCTACACCCTTATTTTTAAGTAGAGACAGAACTAAATGACAATCTGGTAAAAATACAACTCTAACTCCCACTAAAATATTGCGTAGAAAATAGGGTCATTCTTCTGTTGAATTTCAAATTACTTTATCTACTTTTAAATTAGATTCTCAAAATAAAATTTATATATATAAAACTAGCTTCATTACAAGCATAAAGCGCATGCAATGAGGTTTTTTTTTTTTTTGTAGTAAAAAAAACTTTGTTTTTTTTAATTTCTTTATGATATGAGAAAAAGATACATGATTAAGCTACTATAGTAAGTTGAACTGCTTTATTAAGAAGATGACCAAAAGATGCCAAGGATTCCTCATCTATACTCCTATTTAAAAGGCTTCATCTATTTGAGATTCTCTTTTTTTGGTTTAAAAATACCCCTACACCCTTATTTTTAAGTAGAAACAAAACTAAATGACAATCTGGTAAAAATACAACTCTAACTCCCACTAAAACATTGCCTAGAAAATAGGGTCAATCTTCTGTTGAATTTCAAATTACTTTATCCATTTATAAATTAGATTCTCAAAATAAAAATTATATATATAAAACTAGCCTCATCACAAGCATAAAGCGCATGCAATGAGGGTTTTTTTTTTTTGTAGAAAAAAAAAACTTTGTTTTTTTTTTAATTTTAAATATATATTTTTTATTTTGAAAATTTAATTTATAAGTAGATAAAGTAATCTGAAAATTAACAGGAGATGAAGTTTTTTTTTCAGTGGTCCTATTTTGTAGAAAAAAAACTGCGTTTTATTTATTTATTTTATATATATAATTTTTATTTTGAAAATCTAATTTATAAGTAGATAAAGTCATTTGAAAATTAACAGGAAAGTAGTCCTATTTTTTAGGCAATGTTTTAGTGGGAGTTAGAGTTGCATTTTTACCAAATTGTCCTGTAGTTTTATCTCTACTTAAACATAGGGGTATAAAAGCATTGTTGAACTAAAAAATGAGAAATCCAAACATGGGAAGCCCCTTAAATAATACTAACCTCATCACACGCACTTCGCGGGTGGGATGAAGCTCTTTTTATTTTATTTTATATATATGTAAGTGCACAATTGCACCTGGCCCCAAGAACAGTTACGGGCTCAGGCCCAATGAGCCTTAAACAATATGAATTTGTAGAGTGTGGGCTTGAAACCCAGGTTAGAAGTGTTTGAGGATTAAATGACAAGCCAAAGATTGCAAACACCTGAAAACAACAAGGAATATTGTAAATCAACCTGCTCGGACGTAAGCCGAGAGCTGTTCTTATATTATCTCTTTCTCTTTTTTCTTTTTCTTTTTTATTACAAAAAAGAGAGACCCCCCCATTTCTGTTCTAAGTTGCTCCTTAAATACTCCTCTTTTTGATACTTTGTACACGTGTTGCCCCAACTCCCCCTTAGCCTAGATATTTCTTTTCTCAGTGCCTTTGAATAGTAACTAGAAGTTTCCCTTCCACTGTTCAGGTGTCACTTCCCCATTAATGCGGCCAGGGTGGTAGGTGCAGGGTCTTTAATGTGGAGGTGGCAGCCTTTATCTTTGGTATTTTTCTAACATCGGTGCTTCTAGGACATTCAAGGGTTTACCCCCTTTAACTATTGGTCTTGACCGTGTCATTCCCTAACCTTTATCATGAAGTCCCGGGTTCTCCGGTGTCCGTCCGAAGAGAAATTCACTCTCGGCTGGATCCTCGGATCCTCGGCGTATGGGCCAACCCATAATACTAACAAGTTCTAAACCCAAGAGCAGGTCGGCTTTCCTTAGCATGGCCCAAAGGCCCACATTCTCATCAGGGTCTTTTTACTCCCCACAATATATATATATAATTTTTATTTTGAAAATTTAATTTATAAGTGAAAAAAACAATTTGAAAATTAACAGGAGAGTGACCTTATTTTTTAGGCAATGTTTTAGTAGGAGTTATAGTTATATTTTTACCAAATTTTCCTTTAGTTTTGTCTCTATTTAAATATAGGGATGTAGGGGCATTTTAGAACCATGAAAATAAGGAATCCAAACAGGGGAAGTCCCTTAAATAATAGTATAAACTAGTATCATCACACACGCTTCGTGCGTGCGATGAGTCTTTTTTTTTTTTTTTTTTGTTAGTGGTCTTATTTTGTAGAAAAAAAAAACTATGTTTTATTATTGTATATATAATTTTTATTTTGAAAATCTAA
This sequence comes from Castanea sativa, assembly GCF_040712315.1. NCBI lineage: Eukaryota > Viridiplantae > Streptophyta > Magnoliopsida > Fagales > Fagaceae > Castanea > Castanea sativa. The sequence continues at coordinate 7,716,918 of NC_134014.1, read as the reverse complement.
TTTATTAGTGAATAAATCAATTTGAAAATTAAAAAAAGAGTGGTGCTATTTTTTAGGCAATGTTTTAGTGGGAGTTAGAACTGCATTTTTACTGGATTGTCCTTTAGTTTTGTCTCTACTTAAACATAGAGGTGTAGGAACATTTTTTAACTAACAAATAAGGAATCTAAAGAGGGAAAACCCCTTAAATAATACTAGCCTCTGAGCACGCGCTCACATGCTCAGAGAGTCTTCTATTTTTTGGGTAAGGGTTAATTTAGAGCATTTATTATAATTTGGGATTACTATATTTTCCAATCACAAAAAAACTTAAGAGTGTGATGAGTATTATGTATTGTGAAATAATTTTTCATCACACCTCTAGATTTTTTTTATGATTGAAAAATGTAGTAATCTCAAATTATAATAAATGCTCCAAATTATTACGTGTGTGCAATGAGGCTTTTTTTTTTGGATTTAGTGTCATAAATTAATTCAACAAAAATGATGTAAAATGAAAACTTATCTAACATTTCACTTGAAATGTGATCAACATCATCCAATGCAATGGACTAAAGCATCGTTTAGAATCAACAAATCATACATCCCTGTAAGTTAAGTTTTGCACATTGAAAAACATAAAAGTAAAAGGTTGGATGAATTTCCAACTAAACATAGTGAGCAATGAGAGTAAAGCCTTATCTTTCAAACACTTAGATAGTCAAATTTATTACAAAAATCAAGTGAAAATGTAATCACCAAATGGATCAATAGGAGGCAACAACCAAAGTTAGTTTTTTTGTTCATTAACATTTAGACAATTTTTCATACTGTTGTATAACGCAATCAACGAACAAAAGCAAAGATTAGATGCAAAAATATTTTACTTTTTACCTTTTTCAAGTTCTAATTAACTACAAAATACAAATATAATCCCAAAAATATTGAGAGTGGGAATTTTATCGTGATGTCTTCAATCACAGTCTTTCCACCAAACTTAATGAAATTACACCTTCATTGTTGAAAACCACTAAAAGATAATCAAATAAACACCAATTAACTTCATATCTGAGGAGAAAGTAAATAATTAAAAAAAATTTATTAAAAATGAGATTTATCAACCTAGATTGGAAATGTAAGCCTCAAAAGTTTATTTGTAGGTTGTTCCTTGTAGAGAAAGAGAAATAGGTGTCCATTAAAATTTTAAAAAAAAAAAAAAGAGGAGAGAGAAAGAGAAATAGATGTCCATTAAAAAAAGAAAAGAAAAAAGAAAATGAGAGAAATAAATCAATTAGTGGGGTTGGTAACTTTTATGGGATAAGTCCTCAATTTGTGGAAGATATCTATGAGTAGTTTTGGTTAATTTTAAATTTTGAATAAAGAATGGTGAGACATGTGATGATAAGGGTGAAAAGGAGGAAATCAGATAAAAGTAGATTGGTGGGAGGGAAGAGAGATAAATGGAAGGGTTTTTTTTGTAAGTGGGGCGGTGGGAAGTTTTTTTTGTTATTAAAAATAGGCGTGTCTGTCAAAAAAAGAAACAGGCGTGGGAATTTTCTTTTTTTCTGTTTAGTGGAAAATTACAAGGAGATTTTCGTGGTAGTTTTGTGTTTTTGTATGACTATCAGTACGTGGGGTGGGGTGGGGTGTTTTTTTTTAAAATAATAATAATGTATTTTAAAAAACAATAAAAATGGGTTAGTGGGAGAGTGTTCTTATTTTGTAAGCAATATTTTAGTGCAATGACTCCTTAATGCAATCCAAAAAATTTGTGCGTACGTGAACCTGAGAGAGATAAAAGAATTAGGGCTAAACCAAGTATTTAAAAAAAAAAATCAACAAACCAAAGTTAGAATTTAACTCTATTATGGACTCTTTTAATTCTAATCACCACATCATCAACTATTTAAATAAAGAAGTAAATAAAAAAAATAAAATTGAACGCCAAAAACATATACAATGATGGTAAAAAAAAAATTTCTTAAAAAGAAAAAAAAAATACGAAGAAGGAAAAAAAAAAAAGGTGAGGAAATAGAAGATAAAGATTTTTTAGAATTTAACTCTATCATGGACTCTTTAAAATCTAATCACCACATCATCAACTATTTAAATAAAAAACTAAATAAAAAAAATTAACGCCAAAAACATATACAATGATGGTAAAAAAAAACTAAAAAACTTTTAACGCCAAAAACATGTACAATGATGGTAAAAAAAAAAATACGAAGAAGGAAATAGTAATTGATCATTTATATTTTGATCATTAATCAGGGAGTATTGTAGTAACTATTTTTATTTCAATTCAAATTTTCAAAATTACATTAAAAAAAAAAAAAAGTTAACGTGGTACATAAAAAAATATATATATATAAAAAAAAAGTAGAACTCAAAGAAAGTCATTCATAAACCAAAGAAAAGAAAACAAAGAGGAACTTTCAAAAGATAGAACCTAAAAATTTGTTGGTTGAATACTTCTTTTGTAGCATAAAGCAGCCCTGTCTTTGGATTACAATACCTACAACATGAAATGACAATTCATTAAGAAGTATAGTGGTAGAGTATATGGATGAAGCATTCATTTCAAAATTACATTAAAAAAGAAAAAGAAAAAAGAGAGTTAACGTGATACATATAAAAAAAAAAAAGTAGAGCTCAAAGAAAGTTAATCATAAACCAAAGAAAAGAAAACAAAGAAGAACTTGCAAAAGATAGAACCTGGAAATTTGTTGGAGCCTCTGACAATAAATATCTTTAATCTAAAGAAAAAAGAAGAAAAAGGATGTAGAGCTAAACTAAATGTCTTCAATCTGAAGAAGAATGAGAGATAGAAACTGCAAAACGTACGTGAGTTTGTGGGTTTTAAAGTGTAGGAGTTTTAATTTACATATTTATCCTTATTAGTTGAAAACTTGTAAGTAGATATGACTAGCCTCTGAACACGCGCGTGCTCAAAGGCTTTTCTATTTTTTGGGTAAGGGTTAATTTAGACCATTTATTATAATTGGAATTACTACATTTTTCAATCAAAAAAAAAAAATCTAGGGGTGTGAAGAGTATTGTGTGTGATGAAAAAATTATTTTACCACACACAATACTCATCACACCCTAGGTTTTTTTTTTGTGATTGAAAAATGTAGTAATTTCAAATTATAATAAATGCTCTAAATTAACCCTTATCCAAAATAGAAGAGCCTTTGAGCACGCGCGTGACTGCGTGTTCAAAGGCTAGTATTCCGTAATTATCATCATTTTTTGGCAATTTTGTTAATGCAGTGATTGATGTTTATTTTTTATTTTTTATGAGGGTCCAGTGATTGATGTTTTGATAATTTGAAGATAATAGGAACATTTATTATACATGCATTTGCAATGTTGCTATAGATCAATAAAAAAACCTCATTTGTTATTTTAAAAAAAGCAAAAATTATATAATGTCAAAAAAATAGGAAGAAAAAGGAAAAATTGTATCGCAAATTTGCAAGTGTGTTGTATTTGGCAGCTTTAATCCCTTGTTTACGGGCCTAATCAAGGAAGTTAGAATTAAGTTTCTTTCTTGTTGATAACAGTGTAACAAAGTAGCACAAAGGAAAATGTGGGTGTGTAAAAGATTTGTTAAATTTCTTTTGAAAATTTGAAATTTACAACAACAAAAAAAATGTTCATGGACATCTTGATTTTTTGGAGCCATAATTTGCTAATAAAATTGTATAAGAAATTATAAAAAAAAAAAGGAAAAAAAATTCAAAAAATAAGGTATAGATATAGACATGAATATCAATCCACCTGAATTGTTCATCCTTACTTAACTGAGTGCAAAGACATTGATCCATTACCAGAAGACCTTATCCGTGCAAATCTTCTACAATATGCACAAAACCAACATACAAAATCAACATGCCATAATTTGGTAATAGAATTATATTAGAAATTGTAAAATCTAAAAAGAAAAAAAAAAAAAAAAAAAAAGACTTGGCCGCAATAAGGCAGTAAAAAAACTAAAAATTTAAAAAGAACATGAGAGAGAGAGAGAGAGAGAGAGGTGCCTAGCATATAAATGAGATACACCAACAATTGTATCAAAGTTTTGCCGATAAATTCCCACCAACACACCACCAAATTGAAACAAATAAATAAATCACAACCTATGAAAATCACAACACATAAAAACTAAAATGTCAATAATAGAATACATAAGGAAAGATACCAATCTTTTATTTTTTTGGTTTGATACCAAACCTCTAGTGCTCTTAACGTATCAAAGACTTTTTTTTTTTCTTTTTGAATTTGAATTTGCTTAAAAGATAGGACGTGAGGATAAGAATGGACAAAGTCAAATAAAAATTGTAACTGCTAGACTCCTAAACTTGTACGTGCATGGGTGAAAGAGTGGGTGAATTTTCTTTTTTCTTTCTTTGTTGTTGTTGTTGTTTTTTTTTTTTTTTTTTTTGAGAAGAGAGTGGATGAATTTTCAGTAAAGTGTTTTTTTATTGTTCAAAAGATAATTGTTTTTGATGATGCCAAGAAAATCAGTAGGCTGGATGCTTCGGACTTGAAAGGACTACTGGTTCTTTCTACGGCCTGAAAAAGAAAGAAAAGCGTATCAAAGGCGACCGGGGCTGCCGGCCAAAAATCCTCCGATGGTAAAGTTAGTTTTTCCCTCTAAGTAATCTGAGTTCCAACTTTTTTTGAGTAAAAACTGAACATACCTTTGCCTTGTCTGAATCAGTCTTTATATAGTGCCTTCATAGACGGTTATCGAAATAGGAACCTCTCCTGGATTCGAGGCTTAAACGTAACTGCCATAACCGTTCAGGAGTTACACTTCTATTTCACAACGGATACATGACCGTTACGCGTGGGATAAGGGATTGTCACATTATATTCGGAGATTCTCCTAAGTATGATACCCTCGTCCTGAATTTCCTTCGTCGAGTGCACCTGCTGATTCCAAGTGTAAAATCCTAGTCCATGGATCTTTACGTGGACGAGTCCTCTCAGGGTAGGCTGTGCGCATCCCACGGACGAGGGATGTAGCTTCGCTATCACCCTCTGGACGTCCTTGTTCGTTACCCTCGTCCTGAGAATAACTTCTGGACGGCTGCCGAGGTGATGACCGTCCATGGACGGTTTGGGTGATTTGAGTGTTTCATCCCACATCAGTTTTGATAATTGTATGAATTGAGATAAGAATTGTGGTAACATTTACTTTTATTTTATTATTTTTTAAATAATTGAAGTTTTTGAATTTTAATAGATAACGAATACATATAAGAATCAATCATTTGAATATAAATGGGTGGTAAGAATATCAATTTTTTTTTCTTTTATGTGTGAAGGGTTTTCTTTTTTTCTTTTGTACTAATTTGATTTTGAAGCAACTGATACATTTTGAATGAGAAGTTAATTTTTTTTTTTAGGATATTGGGAAACAAAGTAGCGTATTACGTATAATGTGTAGTAAGAATGTTTCAAGTTGTTCCTTCTAGAAAAAGCGTGTAATACCCTCAAAAATAAAAAAAGTAGCGTAAATTCCTATTAAAAAAAAAAAAGAAAAGTTTGTGTTAGTTTTAAATTGAAAAACAAATTAAATAGTGTACCGTAAATTCCTAAAAAACAAACACCAAACCAAGTAGCAGGCATGCATGTTATTAATAATAGTGGTCAAAGAGTTTGTGTTTGATGTAGATTGGGAAACCAAGCAACACAATCTTCATTCAAAAAAGAAACAACACAATCCATTAAAGCAATTCTCCACATTTTTAACTCTAAACATAAACTTTTACGCAGTACATCAACTTTACCAAACACAAAAAGAAGTTTTGAAGAATCACAAACTTACCTATACACCTCTCTTGGGTGCTCCATGTCTTGGGGGTGTCAAGCTCTTCGTACATGGCATAATTAATCCTATAAAACAAAAGGAAAAAGGCAAACAATCAGCAACAAAGTTTAAGCATACGAAATCCAATTAAGCGAATTTCAATCCAAATTCTCAAACAACAATACCTACAATAAGTAAATATATCGATGCCAATACGATTTCTCTATCGTAAACCTCTCTAATTCTCTCCTTATCCCCTTAAAAAAAAAAGCATAAATTCCTACCTCTAAAAGAAGAAGAGTAAATTCCTACCCCTAAAAAAAAGCGTAAACTCTTATTATTATTAAAAAATAAATATAAATAAAAAAACCCAAAAGAGTGTTTGCAAAAAGAAAAAGAAAGAGCCCTAACCAATGTCCTTTCTCAAGCCGCCAGTTCAAGCACAAACAGCTTTAAATCCCTAATCACATTCACCCACAACCCACAGGTAAGCACTTGGCAGCCATGGCAGGTAAGAACTCAAAAAAAGTCAATGATAAACAAAAGAAAAGAAAGAGAAACTTACAAAAGATAAAACCTAAAAAGCTGTTGGAGTCTCAAATCTAAAAGTAGAAGAAGAGAGAAGAGGATGTAGAGCTAAATTGAATTTCTTCGATCTGAAGAAGAATGAGAGAAACTGCAAAGAGAGAAACTGACAAAGCGTACGTGAGTTTGTGGGTTTTAAAGTGTAAAAGTTTTAATTTACATATTTATCCTCATTAGTTGAAAATTTGTAAGTAGATATGATGAGGGTACTTTAAGCATCCAAAATGTGGAATCCAAACAGAAGAAGCCCCTTAAATAGTAGTATAGATAAGAGTATTTTAGGCATCCAAAATGTGGAATCCAGACAGGAAAAGCCTTAAATACTAGTAAGATATAGATTAAATAATAGTATAGATAAAAACACAAAATTTTTTTTTTTTGCTACAAAAAAGTCTCATCACACCCGCAAAGCACATGAGACGAGGCTAGTCACTATTAAGAGCCTTTATTACCGCTATGGAACCAATCTCCAAAGCAATAATTTGTTTGGTGAATTCCATTTATTTCGTCAATATTTTCTATTCATCAAACGACATTTAGAACTTTTTCGAAATATTTTCAATATAAGGATGATTTTGTAATAAATGATAAAGTTTGAGGCCCATTTATGCAATTTAACTAAAGTATAAACAAAACCAGAAATTAGGGAGAAAATGGAAAGACGGAACTGTTTTCCATGCACAACCTCAATAGTCCAACACCGTGTCCTCTTAATCACCGAACCTCCAATTACTCACTGCGCAAAAACTGAAATTTTTTTTTTCTTTAGTGTATCTGCCATACACACTCTGCGTGCTTCTTACTTTGTATGTTAATGATATCTTGTTTTTGGGATTTTTTGAGCCCCTGTCTGCTTCACAGGCTCCCAACCACATTCAAAACAACTCCTTTACCTTAGCGCGTGTCTCTGAGAATTGAAAATAGAATGAAATGCACTCAGATTTATTCCAAATTACATCTAAGATATCAGTACTTGCACGATCGGGTCGAATCAAATGCGCTCGCAAACTGTTCGACGAAATGTCTCACAGAGACGCGGTCGCTTGGAACGCAATGCTCACTGGCTATTCTCAACTGGGTCTTCACCAAGAATCGCTGTCTCTTTTCCGCCACATGAGAATCTCCAACACTAAACCCGACCATTACTCGTTCACCGCAACTTTGAGTGCGTGTGCAGGCTCAAGTGAACTTACACACGGAGTAAAAATCCATGCCTTGGTTATTGTTTCCGGGTTCCAATCTTCGTTGCCGGTTTGTAATTCGCTAATTGACATGTACGGGAAGTGTTTGCGTCCCTTCAGTGCTAGCAAAGTTTTTGAAGATATGCAAAGTAGGAATGAAGTAACTTGGTGTTCGCTCTTGTTTGCGCATACAAATTCTTGTCAATTTGACTCTGCGCACGAAGTGTTCCACATGATTCCAAAAAAGGAGGAAATTGCTTGGAATATTCTGATCGCCAGTCATGCTCGATGTGGTGAAGTGGAATTATGTTTGAATTTGTTTAAAGAGATGCGTGAGAGTCTGTGTCAGCCAGATCAGTGGACATTAAGTGCCCTCATGAATGCATGTTCTGAATCATCAGAATTTTCGTATGGATGCTTGGTGCATGGAATTATAATTAAGACTGGTTGGAGCTCTGCAGTGGAGGCTAAGAACTCAGTATTAAGCTTTTATGCTAGACTAGATTGCCCGGATGATGCTATGAAGATCTTTGAGTCCTTTGGAACCCTCACTCAAGTGACTTGGAATGCGATCATTGATGCCCATATGAGAGTAGGGGACACCCAGGAAGCCTTTCTAGCTTTTCAGCAAGCACCTGAGAAGAATATAGTTTCATGGACATCTATGATTGCAGGGTACGCAAGAAATGGGAATGGAGATGAAGCTCTTTGCTTCTTTGTTGACATGATGAGAAATTGCGTACAGCCTGATGATTTTGCTTTTGGAGCTGTCCTTCATGCGTGTTCTAGCCTGGCAGTACTAGGGCATGGTAAGATGGTCCATGGTTGCATAATTCACTTTGGTATGAATGCTGATGTCTATGTTGGCAATGGTTTAATTAACATGTATGCCAAGTGTGGTGATGTAGAAGGTTCAAGCCGTGCATTTAATGAAATTCCTAACAAGGATGTGGTCTCTTGGAATGCAATGTTGTTTGGATTTGGGTTACATGGACTGGCTGGCCAGGCTCTATGGCTTTATGAACAAATGGTAGCATGTGGAGTAAAACCTGACAAAGTAACTTTCATTGGCCTGTTGATGACTTGTAGCCACTTGGGTCTTATAGAGAAAAGTCGCTTCTTTTTTGAATCTATGGTTTCTGTTTATGGGATTTGCCCTGAAATGGATCATGTAGCATGCATGGTGGATATGCTTGGCCGAGGTGGATTCATGGCTGAAGCAACAGAGTTGGCTAATAGGTATTCAGCAACAGAAAATGCAAAAGCCAGCTCGTCTGAGGCTCTGCTTGGAGCATGTTCTGTGCATTGGAATGTAAGGGTGGGAGCACATTTGGGGGAAGCTTTAAAGATTTTAGAACCTCAGAAAGAGATAAGTTATGTTGTGTTGTCAAATTTGTATTGTGCAAGTGGACAGTGGAAGGAAGCAGAGATGATTAGGGAGGCAATGTTGGACCAAGGTGTGAAGAAAATGCCTGGTTGTAGTTGGATTGAAGTGAGAAACAAGGTGACCGCTTTTGTTGCTGGGAACCATTCACATCCATACCTGGGAGATATCTGTAAAATACTGCACTTCCTTGAATTTGAAATGAGAAATCCATGTATTATTGGTTTTGAGAAAAGAAAATTTGAGATTACATTTTTTAGGTGATTTGACTTTTGAGACTAACTCAACTAATCATCTACTTTATCTACTTAGGATAGGGCAATTGAAATATTCAATCTCATCTTCTCATGCCCTTCATTCACTTAGACAATTGAAAGATTCAATCTCTCTGGCATATTGAATGCAAGTGGCCAATTGCGTGATGATTTATTACCTATGGTGAACTAGAAGAACTAACGTGTTATTGTGTAACTGGCTCACTTGCATGCCATTTTTTTTTAATTTTTTATAACAAACAGAAACCACATTTTCAAATATAAAGAAAAAAGATAAAAAGATAACAAATAGAAAACTCATTAAATAGAAAAAGCCATAGATACATCAGGAGAAGAATTTGTTCTATAAAATAAGGACCCTCTTCAATCCAAGCACAGTAATCAACAATATCATAAGCAAATTTAGCTAAAAGATGAGCATGTTTATTTCCATTTGTTATAACAATTGAGAAAGTCTATAAACACAAAAAGAAAAAATTAGCAAAATATTTCATAACTGATGATATGACATATTGTTAGTGATAAGTAAAAAATTGGTGTTAGGGTCCTTTTGGATACCGCTGATTTTGCTGAAAACTGAAAACATTGTAGCAAATAAGTGAAAAACGCCAGCTGATTATTTTTGGGTTCGAGTACTGTAGCTTAGCTGAAAGTATTTAAGGGTCGCGTTTTTACTTTTTTTTTTTCTTCTATTCACTCCTCACCCACCCTAGCTAACGCCTGTGTCTTCGAGAAGAGAGTTCCACACCCACCAGAGAAATCCATGAGGAAGACCTACATCGGTCCAACGTTGGCGAAGAGCTTAGAAGAGAAATCCACAAGGAAGACAACCTAGTCCGACACCGGCAAAGATCGGGTTCCCTTTGGTATACCCATCCCTTTGGTGGATGGGTTGATCGGCGGTAGGTTTGATGGGTTAATCGGCAATGGGTTTGATGGGTTTGGTATGGGAAGTTAGTGGTGGTGGATGGGTTGATCGACAGTGGGTTTGATGGGTTGATCGGCAGTGGGTTTGATGGGTTTGGTATGGGAAGTCGGTAGTGCTGGGTGAGGTTGAGATTGGTGATAGGTTTGATTTGTGTTTGCTGGGTAGATCAGTTTGATGGGTTTGATTTGGTTTGGGTTTCATATGGATTTGATGGGTTTGATTTGGTTTAGGTTTCGTATGGGTTTGATGGGTTGATTGGTTTAATCTTAGATTGGTGGCTTCTGTCTTGGTTTTGGTTTTTTGATCTTCTGTTTTGATGGGTTTGCTGAGTTTCAAGAACATGAAGAACACGAAGAACGGTGCGTTGAAGGAAAAAAAAAGCTATGCATTTAAGTTCAATCTGCTACTGTAGCAGTGGGTCCCACAAATATGCAAACGTAAGACGCAAGACGTGACTTTGTATACTCTATCCAAACGCATACTTAGTGTAGATTCAAATAAAAACTATAAAAGTTTGTTAACTCAACTATTATGCAAAGTATTGTAAAAACTGTAACAATAATCGGAGCAGTACAGTAATACCCACATCCATCAAACCGAGACAAAGTACACACTGGTAATTTTTTTGGGACTTTCTTCCCATTGTTACTACGAACGTTAAATAATCATTTGAAATCGACTAAATTTAGTAGGGGATGATATGCCTGGATTGAAATGAATTTAGATTGGGACAAAAAGGCGACTATTGCATTCGATGGACTGTTTATTGACAAAGGACAAACTGTTATAATCAGTAAGTATATACAAAAGGGAAGGCATCCCTTTTCATGGTCAAATTGTAGTTGCACTTTGTAAACCATCAATTTTGTATTAAAAAGGATAAAGACAAGCACTTTCCAGAAAGGTGAAGCATTAGACTCAACTGAAAGTTCTAGAATGGAATTTGAAAAAGCTAGACCCTGTATAATTTATGAATAGTATTTCACTACACAATCAGCAAACTATATAAGCAAATAACCTAAAGTTTGTAGAAAACTAGAAATAAGAGTTCTCTCTCTACTTTGTAATAAGTGCCTGTTTGGCATGGGGTTTCATTGCATTTTTCATGCTACAATTTTTTAAAGAGTAGAGTTCGTTTGGTAAAAAATTTCTAGTAACGACGTTTAAATTTTATGGAAATACATATGGTGAAAAAGTGTGTGAAAATACGTGTTGCGGTGTTTAAACAATAGTTTTCGTTGTTTAAATACTATTATCAAACGGTGCCTAAAACTTAAATAGAGTATCTTTTATTTGATGTTTTCCAATTAAATTTAAATACATAACTGTATTGAATTTAATTATTTTTTAAAAAATAATAAAAATATTTATGTTTTATTAATCAATATAATCAAGTGTTTAAATTTAACTGTACACAGAAGTTACTACATTTCAATTTTATTTCTATAAAATTCCCTCCCTTTTAGGTATAGTATTTTTCAAACTATACATTTTTAAAAAGTTGAAAAATAGTGTTTCTCTTTTGGTATATCAAGGACAAAATAGGGATTTAATTGATATGTCAGGGGGCAAATAAGAATATCATCACTCACCCAAGAGCAATTTAGTCCACAAAAATAGGTTACTAAGGGCAAAATAGGGATTTAGATTAAGTTACATATTTGGTAATCAACTTTTGGTTTTTTTCAAAATCACCCTTATAATTAAAAATGTTTCAAAAAGGTCCTCACTATCATCTAATTGATGAAAATGCTAATGTGGCAAACGAAATTCACGAAATCGATATCACTTTGATGACATGAAGCCCATGACGTAGAATGAATTCCATTTTTTCTTATCGGCATTTCTCATCCGTCAAATTACGATAAGGACCTGTTTGAAATAATTTTGAAAGTATTGGGCCTAAAGTGAAATATTTGAAAGTATAAGGACTACTTAGAAACAAAGATAAAAGATCGAGGACCAAATATGCAATTTAACCAATAACTCATTCAAAAAAGTCCCTCAACTTCAACATAATTACAAGATTTGGTCTAATTCCCCTAACTAGATCTAACCTACACCTGCAAATTCAAAGTATACAGGGGCATATTAGCAAAAAAAATTTTCAAAATAGTCCTTCAACTGCAACATAATTACAAGGTTTAGCATGATAAACACAAGTACAAATTGGATTTGCTAGAAGAGGAAAATTAAAGTCAAACCGAGATTATATTTCTCTCCTCCTTCAAATTCTCAGTTTCTCTTGCCACAGCAAAACCCTTTCCCATTGGTTCCCACAAGACCTCTGGTTTACTCTTCAACTACACTAAGTAAGTCCTCCTTCACTCTGCTCTCTCCTATAATCGCTCAAATTTTTCTAATCTCTTTGAGTTTAAACTTTAAACTGATTTAACAGTTCTAGGGTTTTTTTTTAAAAAAAAAAATTCCCCAATTTGTAAAATGCCTAATTTTTTAAAATTTTCATTTCTCCAAATTGTTCATCTCCTCGTTTTTGAGTTGATTGAGAATATAATATCTTATTCTTCGCCTTGCATTATCTGGGTTTGTTTCAGTTTCTCAAATATATTAGTGGGTCACTTCTACTTTGATTTTTTTTCCTTTTTTTTTTTTTTTTTTTTTTTTTTTTTGAGTTTGGTTCGCAAAGTTTGAATGAAATTAGGGTTAAGGGTGTAAAGGTTTTTCTGGGTTTGTTCAGTTTTCTTAAAAGCTTGTCTATATTTCTCTTTGTGAACTTGATTTTGTGGCTTTTGGGGTTTGGTCAGGGTTTAAAGAAATGTTTGTTTTTTTGAGTTGGGTTTTGCACAATTTGAATGATATTAGGGTTAGCAATATAAGGGTATTTCCGGGTTTGTTCAGTTTTTTTTAAAAAGCTTGTGTGTGTGTGTGTGTGTGTTTTTTTTTTTGTGTGTAAAATGTGAACTTGTTTTGGACTTTGTTTAGGGGTTAAAGAATCTTCTAATCCTTTTAAGATGTATCACTGGGTTTGGTTTCGCTCTTTGACAGTGACATGTGCCAGGCTATCTGACACTTGTAGTTATTTGATGGGTCATTTTTCTGCTTTTGAAATCGTAGAACATGCACAGCCTGTATCTGTGTTTTTAATTTTTAATTTTTGTTTTGCTTAATGTTATTGAGGTTTTCCATTTGTTAAATTACCAATGGATGTATAGTTTTGATTAAGTTTCAATCATTTTTTTTTTTGGGTGTGTTTTATGCTCTTCTTTTTTTAGTTAATCTATAATTGGATGTTTGCTAATTTGGCAACATGGGTGTGTTTTTTCTGGCTTGGTCTCTGTAGACTAGGTGTCTTTATTTTCCCAAGCTTTGCTTCTTTTTTCATTTTCATTTTCATTTTATTTACAAGGCGTTGATGCTTCATTAGGTTGGGTTGTTTTGTGATGGTTAGGATTTTGAAAATATTTGTTATATCCCTATCTTCCTGGCATCAGTTGAATTTCAAGTCGGTATGACAATGTAATATATTGAAAAAGAAGATTATAATAAATAAAAATTAATGTTACATGTCTCTTGGGTACTGTTTGTTCATTTTATGGAGTGATGCAACTGACACAGATGCTTATGTATTACTTTAATGGTTTCAAGCTTGTAGGTGCTGCTAATCACTCCCTTTCCCTCTCTCTCTCTCTCTCTCTCTCTCTCTCTCTCTCTCTCTTTTTGCAGTAAATATTAGGTTTTTAACGGGTTTAAATTTATACAAAATTTGTAGGGCCCATCTGGATGCGCGGGTTGAATATTTTGGATGATGGGTCAGGATTTCTGGAGGGTTTGTATGGGCTCTGCATTTTAATGTGGCTATGTTAATATAGATTGAAGCAAGCATGGGATTTTGATGCAGCTTCTCTGTCGAATGAACTTCAGTGAAGCAATTTGAGTCAGGTTCTGGTTCTGGATCAGTGATGGATTGCAATAAAGAAGAGGCTGTCAGGGCCAAGGGGATTGCTTTGAAGAAGATGGAAAGCAAGGAATTTGTTGCGGCGCGTAAAGTTATTATCAAGGCC